>NC_077224.1:4764727-5064727 GCF_024763615.1 Phlebotomus papatasi
TAGCACGTGCATTGCACTAAGAAAAAGAAAATAAATAAATGTTTCATAATTTTAATTTTAGAGTAGTCTTACAAAAGTAGTATATCTATACTTTTTGAAATATTTTTTCTTAATAATTAAAAATACAGATGATATATTTTTATTTATTTGAAAAATATTTTCTTATGATCGTATTAGGTGAGATTCTTAACAATCTCACCTACTATAATCCTATCAAAATTTCTTGTCCCTAGATCGGGCTCAAACTTTGCCAAAATGTGTTTCACCACTTCCTGATCACGAATACATGGGTGACTAAGTAACGTGTCCGCTCTTTGGAGTTTAATAGCTCCTAAACTAAAAGAGATATCGACTTACGGTTTCTGGAAAAGGTTATATCGGGTAAAAATTGCAACTTGGTGCATTGACGCCCCACTCCCTGCTCCTCGTTCTGCCATTATGAATATCCCTAGGGTCGAAGGAACAATTCTTCGACAGGGAACCCCTATTGACACTTTTGTCAAAATCTTCAAATATATTTAATTAAATGTAAATAATATGACGTTTTTTCTTTAGTCTACCTTTTCTGATAAGGATAGATGTTCAAATTTGGTATTCCAAATGGTACAAAGGGGGTGTCAATAAGTCCTGACATGACTTCTTAAAGTGTCAATAAAACCCTATTTTTTTGTTTTATAAATAGGTCCGCCCTTTAGCATCTATCGGGATCAAATTTTAGTATGTTATAGCTGGACCTTAGATCATTCGATCAGTACTAGACTTGAGCTTTCGATCAGTACCAAACTAAAAGTCCCCTTACCCTTTTGAATCGAGCTATAGGGTAATGTGTGGTATTTCGGGACACTTTTTAGCACTTTCAAGTTTCAAACAGCTCAACGACTTCTCAAATAATTTTTTTCTCTGTTGATACAAATATTTATGTTCCTTATGCTATCCAGAATAAGATTCTTATCGAAAAATGTTGAAAAATGCATCATTTTTTATACAAAACAGCAAAAATATAAAGAAGTAAGAATGGTATATTTCGGGACAGTTGGGTATTTCGGGACAGACAAATAATAAATAAATATTTCAGCAAATAAAATTCACCGATTCTGATTATTTACCTTTAAGTAAAAGTTCTAAACTTAACTCTTTCATAAAAATTTTGTTTAAATTTCACTTTTAAAGTGACTTAAATCGAAAAAAAGTAAGCACTGTTTGTGTTGACATCTGCAAAATTGACCACACTGAAGGTCTTGTAAAAAATGGAATGTGATACTCACAGTTCACGCGAATCAAATTTCAAAAATTTTATGTTTGCCTGATACGTAACGAGCTTAATATTTCATATAGAACTTAAAAATAATTAGAAAAAAAAATATTTATAGGATTTTTGATGTGTTCCAAAATACCTATATTATGTCCCGGAAAGCACCTTGTCCAGAAATACCACACGTTACCTTATGAGTCAAAAATTTGCAAATTTTTTTTTCTTAAAATGGCCATACGTCCGATTCTAATTGTCAGAATTTAAAAAGTGAGTGAATTTGAAAGTTCTCTTGAAATGCTACTTCCGTTTCTAACATCGCAAGTTCATAAAACCATCGCTAGGAACACTATTAAAAAGAAAAATTTTCAATTTTCTAAATTATTAAATAACTCAAATACCCCATTGTGCATCGGACTCAAATTTCAGCATGTTGTAACTGAATATTATACTTATCAATAATAATCCAAAAAAAACTTAAGTCGCTCGATAACCCCTGACCCGAGCTATAAGGGGTTAAAGTTCGAAAATTGACCGGCCTATATCTCCGGTTCTAATTAACATTTTGACCTAAATTTTGGGTTTTTAGTTTCGTCTCGATGAGCACTTTTAAATGGAAGTTTAAAAAGGCCTAAGTTCCTCTATGGAATGTTGCCACCATTATTATTATTTTTGATATTGCTGTATAGTTCGTCACATGGACAAAGGCCCGCTGTGGTCAAAACACGTGTTCTAGAACAAATAAATTGAATTTTCTCGGCTACCGAGCAACCGAAAAGATCAACTTTTGGGGCAAAATTAAAGAGGAGATTCTGGTCTATATTCCACAATCATCTTTCTGTCAGTTCATTTACATCCTAGATATTTTAATTTCAATAATAAGTTTGCAATTTTTCAGAAATTCGTTTTTAAATTGTTGTATAATATCTCTCATTTTTAGTTCCAAATTGAATTTGCATGCAGATCGAGATTGCTCACGTTAAGAATCTCACCTACAATAAGCTGATCTAGGCTTGTTATTATTTTTATTTTATATTATGCAGTTTTTGTTTTTGAAACATTTTCCTTGAGTACGATCTTACTGTAGACACGCTTTATTTCAGTAAACAGATAAAAAAGGAGCTTTCGCAATAAAAAAAATGGATTTATTCATTGTAAAACGTGTAATGTGGCATTTATTTTGATGTGTTTTACTGAAATTGCTATGCGGAAAATATTCCGATTCAAATAAGTATTTTTTAGTTGTGGAACATTCTTTGCTGGGTCTTTTATACTGAGGTCTTCCGGGCGTAATGTCTGTCTTTAAAAGCCTTAAAAGCTTATTACGCCTTCAAAAAAATAAGTAAATAAAAATAAAAATAAAAACTAGCCAAATTCTAGAGGAAACAATCATAAGTGCTTAGATTTCTACCTCACTTTTGGTAGAACAAGGGCCCATCAATCCTAATAAAAAGTGAAGCTATTTTTCACTTTTCCTTGTAAAAATTTAGCAGATATTGCACCGCGTCTTAAACAACTTTGCTCATAGTTCCTGTACTATTTCGGCGAACATTATAAAATATGTATTTTTAGATAGCCGTTAATGCACAATTTTGAAATATATTAGACTAATAATTCAATTCTCTTTGGAGATTACTCAAGCGGATATTTGACTATGTGCGAAAATACCGTTGAACCATTCCTAAAAACGGTTTTTCAAGGTCAAAGGTTAAAAAGACTCTAGAAAGCGCATTTATCAAGCGAATGGGGTCATGTTTGGTCTCGTTGGAAAGGTCTTGGAATTTTCTATAAAACTGTACCGGGTATATTCGGTTCTGAAAATCAATTATATTACTTTTAAAACAATTTTGCAGGATCTTTTGAATGATTTATTAATCGGTTCAAATCGGTTAAGAACCGGTATATGGTAAATTATGCGAAAGTACTTTTGAAGTATGCCATCTAAGTCACGAGTTCGAGCATTTCGCAAGCCTGGTACCAGGGGCATGACATTTCCTATGTTTCCCATATGTTTCTAGCGAGCCGAAAAAAATTTTGAGTTTATTAGCTGTTTTCTGTCATTGTAGAATGAATTAGAGAAAAATACTAATACAAAATAAAAGCCAATTTAATAACATAGAGGCAACCGAAAACCCTAAATTGGCAATCTACGTAGTTTTAGAGTTATATCGTGAAATGTGTACGAAAACAGGGAAAAAATTACACTGAGACTGGTCGCATTTTTCAGAGATAATGTCACCCCCCTGCCTGGTACGATTTGTCATCACTTTTTTAATTTAGTACACTCAGTCCAATTATTTTCTAAAAAATTTGAAAAATCTTTATCATATAGAAAATTACCTATTGCTCAATTTAGATATTTTCAAAAGTGATATATGACCTATGGAATTTTTTAGTACTGAAACGATCTTCTAGTTCATTGCCTTGCACAATTTTTTTCTTGTGTATTTTGTTACCCTAATCCGCGTCTCAGGATTTTCGTTTTGTCTTGTCTCGCCTAACTTCTTATAGCCAGTGAATGGCTTGAGAACACGCACTGAGTTAATTAAAGCTTTTCATAATTGAAAGAGCGTCTTACGGTGGTGATGATGATGGAGAAAATTATGTGTTTGCTGTTGTGAACGTGTGTCATAGCGTAACATTTCATACCAATAAGATGAATTGTCATGATGTGATAAGGCAACTTGCTACTTTAAATAACAAATTGAACTCTTGATTATCACGACACGTCACTTGTTTCATTTTAAGGGGTCCTTAAGCATATGCAAAGAGCAAGAGAGAATGAGATTAAGTAGGGCAAAGTTTGGAAAATACTCCAAGTAATGGTGATGTAATAAAAAAAAGGGAAAATGTTCTTTAATTGTAATAAAAAATGCTAAGCGCGTGGTGGAAAAGATAGTTTTGTGGCAGTTACAATTTTCACTGGAATAATGTTGTTAAGCATAAAAGAAAGATTATCTCTTGTGATAATGTTGAAATTTGACTGCTTTTCTCTTTTGAAACCGAGGAAGAATTTGAGAGAAAGGAAATTGCAATGACTCCAACATATTTTCTGGAAAATGTAATGTCATTTTCCGAGATTTAATCGCCTTTGCTTATGTATTTTTGGGGTTTCCTCTGTTAAAATACTTTCCAAATTTGGCCAAGTGCTATATTGTTATTTGTTAAGCTGTGGGTATGTTAATGGAATTATTGACTGTATGTCCTCATTCACAAATATTTCTGTTGAATAACTAAATTTATATCGCCACAAATTCATGCTCCGTTGAATCTTAAAGTTTCAGTTTAAATTGTTCCTGTGCTAATGGAAACCCTAAAGTCCATTATTGTACTTCTATATTTGCACATCAAAGTTTCAATTTGCAAAGCGCAGAGTTTTACTATAAAATTTTATTTTAATATTGTTTTTTTGGTGTTGCAGGTGCTTGCTGTGTGGTTAGTGGTTGATATATTGAAAGAGGCAAGCGTGGCGGGGCAGCAGATTCGGCGTCTAGGCTCCTGGGGCCTGTGTCATGCACGCCAGCACAACAACAGACCGGGGCGGGGGTGGCGGTGGCGGATCATGGCGGTTACCTCCCGACGAGACTCTCCAAGTGGGGGACCCCAAGTCCAAAGAAGAGGTATTCAACGAAAACGTGAGAAATTTTACACCCTCTAAAATACAAAATTAACTTTATTGTTGTTGTGGTTGAACTAATATTTTGGTACAATTGCAAAGCCCATATTTGCAATTTAAGGAATATTAGGGGAAAGTACTCTCCCTTCGTTCATGCCTTCGAATAATGTGAATTTTCTTTCATGTTTCCTAAGAGACTTGCGTATTTCTATTAAATATTAATCAGCTTATCATCAATTATTGATAATTACAGTAGAGCCTCGCTATAGGCCACATTTGGTCCAGACTTGGCACTTGGGTCGCACTATAGTCCGCGGAAATTCCAGTGGAAAACTTGCGTCCAAATTGCAAAATTCGCCGGAATTTAACGCTAAAATTCCACTAAGTATTCCATGGAATTTGGAGCCGGTAATTCCATTGGAATCTTAGCTCTCCATGGAATTTCAAGTACGAACCACTGGAATTCCAGCGTTAAATTCCGCGGAGTGCCGTGGAAGATTTATATGGAAACTTACATGTGGAACGTCCGCGGGATAAGCTGGAAAAATCGTATGGAAGTTCCACTATCTTTCCAAAGGGTTTTCCATAGTTTTTCCACTATTTTTCTCGAAAGTCTAGCAAATAAATTGGTGTTGTGACAACGTGGATAATTTGTTTCCAAACCTTCCGCAAACATTTTTAGTGATTCATGTGGCAATTATAATATAATTAATTAGGCGACATTGCGTTTCGTGTAGATAAAAGTGAAGTGATTACATTAAATAGGCCGCCAACCTCAAATAATACTGTTTTTATGTCATTTAATAAATATTTTCGGTAAATTTTTTTTTTATAAAATATTTTTTTATTGCTCAAAGTGTTAATTCGTTATTGCTGGTTTAGTAAAACATATTTTAATCCTCGTAATCTTTGCTATTTCTTAAATATTCGGAAGCAAAATCACGAGGTGCATGTGACAGCTTCATTTTTTCTCCATTTCATTTTGGTGGAAAAATCCACATAAATTCCACGAGCATTTCCATGGATGTATTCTATATAAAAAATCCAGCATAAATCCATTAAATTTTCCTTGGAAAGTATTATGGAAAATTCCTATGGAATTTTTTAAGGAAAAATAGTGGAAAATTCCAAGGAATTTTTCACTTGTTATTCCTATTCCGCTTTCTTTTGCTATGGGGGAACTTGGTTTTTGTCTTTGCTGAGGTTGCTGGGATTGAGTAAATGCTAAATGTAAACCCTTTCCATTATTACAATTTCATGATTCCTACAATATCCACATTTGACATTAAAAAATAAAGCAAAAAAGATTAAAATTCGCAAGAATTAAAAAAAATTATAATTATGATATATTTTGAATAATAGGGTAGAGTCAGTACTTTTTCGCCAGTAAGCACTTTTTCGCCACCTACAAATAAAATCACTTTTTCAGGGAATTATGAGCTCATGGAACTACGAAATGACTATTACTTCGTAACTTCTAGTCCAACGGATCAGAAAACCATAACTGGTGCTCCACCAACTAGATTATTTGCAAGTTAATTGAAGAAATTGTCGACAAGGTGAACAGTCACCAAAAAAATATGGAGTTCTTAATAAACTTGTCAACGCTCAGGCAAATTGTCTTGCAATATTTTATGTTTTTGCAGTACAGTATTTGATATTTTTTCTCTGAAAGTCACTTTTTTATTAACTAAGCTTCGCTCTAATATAATTATTTAATAATGTTTTCCAAAAAAATAAAGAAATACTGATGTGGTGAAATAGGGCTTACTTTTTTCGGTTGTGTAAGTACTTTTCGCCACTCATTTTTCCAAGCATTTTACAAGTGGAGCACCTCGCGGAATTTAGTTGAAACAGACGTAATTGTCAATTGATTTGTGTCGCAAACAAAAAATATGCAAAAAATCATTCGAAATACTCTAATAATTGTCTAATATAGGTGTTAAATAAGAAAAGTACTGTGCAATGTACTTTTGCGGGTTTTCGAAAGCTGCTGTTTCTTCAAAATCAATTAAAAGCAAGTGGCGAAAAAGTGCTTACACAGTGGCGAAAAAGTGTTTACAAAGTGGCGAAAAGTACTGAAACATGCATTGTTGTAGAAAATGTATTTTTTCAACTAGATGCCCAAAAATTCCTGGAAAGTCTCCTGGTTCATTAGAGAGACAATGCTTCAAAGCACTTGTACAGAAAATTTCTTTTTATTTCGACAAAAATTGTAAGAATTACAAGGGTACAAAACCTTAAGGTGGCGAAAAGGGCTTACTCTACCCTATGTATTCTTCAACCTTTTCCGACCAATTTAATTTTTGTATTGTTTAAATTTATCAAAGAAAAATATTATGAATCCACTTAAAAAAAATATATACATAATACACCTGAATTAAAATTGCATTGCCAAGAATTCTTGTCCGCTTATTTCAGAAAATTAATAACCAAAGAAATAGTCCCTTAATTGTATAGTCCCTTAATTGTAAAATGCTTTGCTTGGGGCATGAATAAATGTTTATTATTTATTAAATTCTTGGGAATTATCAAGATATTTTAACATTTCGTGAATTCTAAAATCGAGAAATATTGAAAAAACTCGGAAACTCATTTAAAAACTAAAAGACTCAGAACATATGAAATTCAAAGCCTATATCATTTTCATTTAATGGTACAGTCGACACAAAATGATTTACAACTAAATGGCATGTTTTCCTGACTTTAAAGGTATTTAAAATCTCTCTTTTAAAAAATTTTAACACGTGTCATATTAATTTAAAAAATAAATCATCAAATCGAATAAATTTTTGATTTAAAAAAGAATATGTACAATATTAAGAAAAACAATAATTTGTTAATTTCCTATTATACCGCGATAATAAAAGTAATTTTTTGCGCAAAAATGCGCTTCAGAAAATTTATGATCCAAAAATGTTTTTTTATTTAATAAAAATTTTTCTAATAGAATTTTTTGTAGTATTTTTAAAACCATCATTGAACTTACTAAGTAGGGAAGCAACATCTTTTAAAACGATTTTTTAATACTTCTTCAGTTCCAGTTTCGCGATCAATTACAATAGTTGTGATCGAATGTGAGCATACTACATCGATGGCTGTTTCAGGAAAAATGCCAATATTTAATTGCGAAAATTGAGGAAAATATGCTTTTTTTCCAAAGGAAAAAACATATTTCTCTTAAATAATGAATAATATTATAACCCTCGACTGAATATTTCCTCAAAATAACATTTTTTTTCTCAAGAAAATAATGACGCAATTCACTAAAAAATAGAGAATTTTTGGTCGGGAGTATGTTTAATACTCCTATTTGACCATTCTCTATAGACAGCATACTGCAGCATAAATCCTATAACAATATAGGTAATAAAAATCGTGATTATAATATTCCCCAAGTTGATAAATAATTTTAAGGGAAATTCAAAATTCATTTTGAGAGAGAAAGAAAGAAAAATGAAAGAGAAAATCTGCTAAATGGTTTCCAGCGCCATCTACCGACAGTCTGCCATCATCCGCCGCGAGCGTTAAGCAGTGCCATTTTCATGTATTTGCTTAGCACTTTTTGTTCGAAAGCTGCTGACTGGCCAGCAGACCGATTCAGCAAAAAAAAATGCTATTATTTCTGCTAACTGTGCTCGCTGGGTAACTTAAAATCAATGTTTTCAAATCAACGGACGATAAATTGTGGACTATAGAGCGATGGCCTATAGCGGGGTTCTACTGTATGTGATAATTATGTGTAAGTCTCTTAGAAAAATAACAAAAAAAAAATCATATTATTCGAAGGAATGAACGTTCGAAGGGAGAGTACTTTACCCTACATGGAAACACATTTACATAAAAAAATATATTACAAAGTAAAAAAAAAGTATCGTACAATTAAAGTAAGGTTCTTAAAGTGTAGATTATTATAAGTTTCTCCTGGGGAATTCATTTTCGGGAATTTAGTGAGGAAAAATTTTCTCAAGGAAGAAAATTAAGATTATGCCAGGAAGTTTTTCCATGGAATTGTAGAGGTTCAGAATACATACCAGTTAAGTTATAAGCTCTACTGAAAGTTCACGATGAAGAAAAGAAGAAAATGAGGCAATGAAAAAGTTTTCCATCTTACATTGTACAACTACATCATTGAGACAAGATTATTATGTGATCTCAATTATTGTGTTAATCTATTACAAATTGTTTAACACATGTGTGCTTCAGTGATTGGAATTTTTCTCATTAACACTGAAAGGAGTTTCTATCAGATCAAATGTTACAAAGGAGAGGATTACAAATAAACAAAAAATTTAATAGATATTTCAACTTTCGTGTATTGCAATATTGCAAAACAATGAAAGCGTAGGGCAAAGAATTTTTAAGTCTTGTCTTGCGACACGATGATTAAATAATAGAGGAACATAGGGCAAAATGTGATAGAACAGGCGGAACTGATACTTAATTATTTCAAGAACTGCCAGAAGATCTGAAACTGTGCTATCACATTAGAATTTTTCAAACTAAAATCAGTTGAATTGATAGATTTTCACTAAGTTATTGATAAAAAGTAATAAATGTCCCTAAAAACTAGTCTCTAAAAGTTAAATAAAGGGCCCAAGCCCTCAAAAATGGCTAAAAATTAATAAAAATTGGAAAAAATAAATTTTTCCAATATTTTTCATTCTAATATCCGGCTAGTAAAATTTACTATAGGGCTAGTAAAATCTACTATCCGGTATTTGAACTAGGAAAATTTCTCGCAAATGTGTGTATTTGATGTCCTTGAACGACTCTGATAAATTTTCAAGTAGTTGTAGAACTTTGATTGTACGATTTTTGCCGGTATCAACTACTTAAAAATTTACAACGATTTTCCCATGTAAAGTAAAGTATCATATCAACGGATCACCACCTCAAAATAAAATAATAATTTATTGGGAAAGAGCAGAAAATGAAGAAACGAAGACATAATTATAACTGTTTAGCCTTCAAACGATGTGACTTTTTTTTTGCAAAAATCTAGTTCGGCATTTCTTAATCATAAAATAGGTTAAACCGGTTAAACAAAAAAGTCTCATCAGACTCTTGAGCATAAGATGATCTCATGGTTAATAAATGAGGATCCAGCTCCTTACTTACAAAAACAGAGGTAGGGGAGACCGGGGAGGTTTGGGACAGGGGTAGTGTGGGACAAGGCGATTTTTTCATTATTTTTTTTTTAATAAACGGGATTTAACCACTACTCAATCTTAGGCAATATTAAGATGTATCTCGACTAAAAGAATGGATATCCTCAGTTTTTAATTTTATGAACACTTTTTTAAAAATTGATAAAAATTGTGTATTTTGACGTCTAGGTTTTCCTCTTTGTATTTTATATCAGCGATATATAATCAAAACTTTTTTATCTCATTAGGTAGCAGTGTAATCTGGGAACATATTTTTATAAAAGTTTCAGAGATTATACGCTCTTGTTTTTTACATAAAGATTTTAAATACCAAATGCACACGTGGGGATGTTTGGGACACTTGAAAGGGGATGAATGGGACGTTGATTTTCGACAAGATTGTAGGTGGCGTGCAATTTTTTATTGTCAAAATGAAGAGTAATGCTCAGTTTCTACTGAAAATCTCCCTCTTGTACAAAGTTTACCAGTGGAGCAGATTTCTCTAACTATAGGGAAACTATCGTGATTTTTTGGAATAGTGTCTCAAAGTCAAAACATGAAAAGTGTCCCAAATCTCCCCGGTCTCCTCTAATACGCATCGTTTGAAAGATTTGAAGGCTCACCCGTGCGAAATTGTCTAGATTCCCATAATTTCTAATAAGATAAAAACTTTGTTTGATAGTTACGATTCAACTTTATTCAGTGTCGTGTCGATACGTATTTTACTCACCTTTACTTCCGGTCTCAGTCAAAATCCCGAAAGCCAAAATATCGAATGGTCAAAATGTGTAATAGCTTCCCAAAACACATAAAATTACCGTTTTGTCCAGCAAACATGGACTGCAATCTTGGAGGTAGACATAACACTTTTGAGAATTAGGGATTATGGTTTTCGGAATTTTGAGCCTCTCGGGATTTTGGCTTTCAGGATTTTGGCGTTTGGAATGTTGATTTCCGCAATTTTAGCTTTCATTATTTTAACCCATTTGGAATTTTGGCCAATTTTGTCCCATCTGGATTTGGGTTTATTCGGGTATTTTACCCATTCGGGAATTTGGTTTTTTTAGATTTTAACCCATTCGAGATTTTGATGTTCGTGATTTTGACCGGGACCTCTTTATTCCACATTATTAGAAATAAATTAAGGCGATGCAGTCCCTGTGAATACGTCAGATCGTTTAATATCTAGACCAGGAAAGAACTGTAAAACTCAAGCCGACGTAATATAATTAACGAGGTAGAGGGATTCCGGAAATCGGTGGGAAAATACAATTCACTCAGGGAAACTTATCAACTTTTTCCAAAGCTTTCGGCTCGGTCTCCAAGCCTTCATCAGTAGTGGTCATGTCTTTCAAATGTTCTCTGAGTTGATGAGTTTCTCTGAGTGAGTTTCTGTGTTTCCTTGTTCTAAAAAGGCTACTCCCCTGATGTATTCTAAGGCAGTACTTCACCTAGCTAATTTATTTAGATTTTAAAAAGTAATTTTAAAAAGTAATTTCAAAATTGAAAATTTAAGGCTACATCTACGGCAATAATTGGAAACCAGTGTTATTTTCTATTGGCAGATATCAAATTTTACAACCACTTAGTTTGCCACATTTTGCCCCATGTTCCTCATATCAATAAAATAACTTGGCAAGTCATTTAGGTAATAACATAGATCTCGATTACTATCGTGTATTTCGATAAGGAGCTTTCTCAACATGGAAGCTTGCCATTCGAAATGTTATGCAGTACTGAATTTTCTGCCATATGATTTGCATATGCAAATATTTTATTTTTTGAAAAAAAAAATAACTGTTCGTGTTAACTACCAACAGAAAATACTAAAGTTGATTTCTCCAGTCGCTACTGCAGTTATTTTTCACCATAAATCTTGGACGCCAAGGGAATATATTACATTATTGACATTCTTTTCTTCAAGCAGTTATTTTTCTTATACCCCATTGAGAGTTTTTCGTATAGAAATTTCATCATGATATACGTTAAATATCAACAGGTTTACTGCAGCCAAATTGATTTATGTGAGAAGAAAGGGTGAGACTTTTAATGCAGACCGAGTAGTTTTGTTCGAAAACATTTTTTTTTTCACAGACTAATAACTCTGAGAAAATATAGTGTGTTAGATAAGATAAGAAGTTTGTCATTTTTTAATAGAGTTTAATTCAATTTTAAGTCGGTTATTCTTGTTATTCTGAAATGCTTTTATTTAGGACAAATAGAATTTTCTTATAATAGCATTATATAGTGCTTGAATCAGGTTTAAGAAGTGGAAATTTTACCTCCTTTTATATCCTTTTCTGAAACTCATTGAAAACTACTTTCTTTCTATGACGTAATTTTATGTAAATGAATGAGCTTAAGTTGAGAAAACTTTTAGCATAAAAAAAATTTATTAATACATTGAAGTTTACAATATATCATTATTGATTTTCTTCTAGTAGTTTTGCTTGCAAAATATTGCATTTTTGTACACACCCAACTCATTACATTAGGTTGATGATTATGGGTACATATGATGTATATTTTGAGGAGAGCGGGGCAATTTCGAACATGCATGGTCTATAATAAATAAAAGACATTGTCTCACGTGTAATGATTTTAAAATGATATTTTGAGAAACTCCAGTTAATTGAAGTCATATGGACAAAAAGTTACAGTTACGAAAAGTGAAATACGTGGTTATGTTTGTACATAACCTCAAAATATTGTATTCTATTAAGTATAATGTGTCAAGTTGCAAAAAATCTGAATTTATTAATTCGGTTTAGTTTTTCGCAAAAAATGTGCTTAGATTGTATTTACCGCCGACTTACCATTACCGACCTTCCCAGGAAAACGATAAAACCTAGTTGGAGCCACAAAAGCCAAGACATAAAATCGAGCTAAGCTATATAGGGTAAAGGCTCAAAATTTTGTCCAGTCTGCTTATAAGCATCGATGTTCCAAGTTTGAAGTGCGATATTTTCGATACTAATTGACTTTTTTTGATACTCTCTTTTCCGAAGGGTTGTTTAGAAACTTGGCAAGCTATTTATCGTATTTTTTTTAATAAAATTAGTTTTAATACGTTTAAAAATGAATTGATATGTAGAGGTGAAATTGACTCTTATTTTGGACAACTTGTTTATTAATTTGGACAACTCGGCTGTAAATTTGGACAGCTTATCCGCCTCAACAGCATGCCCATTGTTCTTCATTTCATGAACTAATTTTACCAAGTCCTCTTCCTGTTCATGTAAGGGAAACGTGGAATGTCACAAAAAGCCTAGAAATTTGCTATATCATTCATTAAAATGAGTAGACTTCGGTACTCCAAGTACGTGCGGATTCGCGCATTCCCTAGCCTTTCCGGGAGCCTTTCAAGGCTTCTTTCACTACATCTCGTTCGTAGAGATGATGCTCCTTTGTTTCTCCAGGCATTTGTCTAACCTAGTCATCACAAAAGCTAAAACTTTACGAAATTTCATGGGAAAAACACCTGTCCAAAATAAGGAGTATCACCTCACTGGTGAATGTCTTAGAAAATTTCCCATTTTTCACACGAATAATCTAATTCACAAGGCAAATCTCACTTCAGGTCAAATGTACAAATCACCACTAACGTGAATCAACACAATTTTCAATAAATATTCAATAATATCACTAGAAAAAAGCGAATAAAACATTGTTAGTACTTCACCACAGCTAAATAAGACTGAAGTAAAAACGAAGTTCTGTCATATTTGTCGTAAGCAATTCTTTACACTGAATTTTCAACAAAGTAATTTCAACTCAAATCATATTCAAAATTGGCGTATTTAGTGTTAAAATCTTCCAAAAAGAACAAATATTTAGATAGAATTCATTATTTATCAAATATTGGAATAAAAATCCATCATTTTAATGAATTTATTTATAGTGTCCAATTTTATCCTCAAAGTGTCCAAAATAAGAAACTGGACAAAATTATGAGCCTTTCCTCTACTACAGCTTTAGATATATCAAAAGTAGGTTAATCCTGGAGGTTAGAATCAACGCTGAAACGACGGTGAACGTATGGGGGCATGGGAAAGATTAAGAATGAGATGAAAATAAATTCAAATTAAAATTAAAAAGTAGTTTTTATGAATTTCAAAAAAAAGAGTTATCTCAATCCTTACTTGATCTGAGCTTATATAAACAAAAGTAGCTCGACCGGGCCTATTTTCAACCGATGCCAATGAGGGGTTACTCATTCACACTTTTTTAGGACAAGGATTTCTGGTTTCTCGAGTTTTGCGATGCAAAAAATGGGTTTCTAGGGTTTTGCAATGCAAAAATTGGGTTTCTGAGTTCTGCGATGCAATTCTTGGGTTCCTCGGGCTTCGCGATCCAAAAATGCGTTTTCTGCTTTTGCGATGCAAAACTGGGTTTCTCGAGTTTCGCGAAGTAAAACTTGGCTTTCTTAGGTTTCACGATGAAAAAAATGGGTTTCTTCTGGTTCCGCAATGCAAAAATTGGGTTTCTCGAGTTCCGCGACTGAGTGCTCAAGGTTCTCGGGTTTCGCGATGCAAAAAATGGATATTTCTGGTTTCATGGTAAAAAATGGGTGTCTCTGGCTTCACAATGCAAAAATTGTGTTTCTCGGATTTCACGATACAAAAACTGGGTTTCTCGAGTTCTGCGACGCAATTTTTGGGTTTCTCTGGTTTCGCGATGCAAAAACGGGTTTCTTGGGTTTCGCGATGCTAAAAATGGGTTTCGCGATGCAAGAAGTGGACTTCTCGTGTTTCATGATGCAAAAATGGGGATCCTCGGATTCCGAGACGCAATTCTTGGTTTTCTCGGATTTCGCGACATGTTTTTCATAAAACAGACAAGGATTTCTCAATTATGAGTTACCCCTTGGATTTCTTTCGAGAATTTTTTTTTATTCGCTACCTATTCCTGTGCAACCTAATTATTGAAAATAGACGACGACCAGTGATAACTCTACGAAAGATAAAATGGCAGCATACGTTTTCTTTTAACTCGAAATGTGAAAACGAAATTTTAAGTTAAGTTTCAGGTACATCTTTATAATTTCGGCATACATTTTAGATCAGTAAAATTTTATGAAGTCAAAATTCACATCATTTCCTTTCTTAATGGCATCAGCACACATTTTGGCTCAGTATAATTTTATGAAATCGAAATTCGTGTCCCTTTCTTTCTCTGAAGATCTTCATATGTCTATCCCACTCTTTCACACTCGTCTTCTTCTTCTTCTTTAGAATACCACACTAAATAAACTAGACATTTAATCGTTAATTAAATGCTGCATTATATTGGGCAGTATTTCAGTCAAAATTGTCAGTAAAAAGAAAATTAATATTGAAATTATTATTCGCAAAGGAGAAATTTAAAAAAAAATGAAAAATTTCTTTTGACCACTTTAAATTTACTGATCAAAAATGTTGTTCTCTCAAACAAATACTGTTGCAAACAAAGGAAATAAAACAATAAGAAGTTTGTTCAAATTTATGGTGGCTGAAATTCCGGGATGGTCCGGGGGTTCTTGCTGTTCGAAATACTTGAAAATTCAATTCTAAATTGAATTATGAGAATAATGGCACCAGCACACATTTTAGCTCGGTAATAATTTTATGAAATCGAAATTCGTGTCCCTTTCGTTCTCTGAAAATCTGGATATGTTTATCCCACTCTTTCACACTCTTCTTCTTCTTCTTCTTTAAAAATAGGAGAAAAAAGCTCAATTTTAAAGCTGCCCCAATTCAAATGTGCCCCACTTCCCCCTACAAAGAAAAGTCGGTAATGCAGAAGCACTTGAGAACAGTAAAATGTTAAAAAAATGTTTTTTTCTTTCTTTGGAATGGCATCAGAATTGTAAACTTTTAACCAAGAGTATAGCAGTATATAGTATTTTCTAAGTGAAAGGATCACGATGCAAAATTCAACTGTTCGAACTTGCCCCAATCTCCTTTATTTCTTTCTCAAGTTTGTAGAATTAATTTTCATAAAATGTAAACATTATTGATTTTTCAAATGGTGGAAGTGAAACATGCACGTAAGATAGGTTATATTTATTTTATTCTTTAGGATCTAGCCTACACTCAAGAGGGTCACAACTGGCGAAGCATAATATTCTCTCTTCTTGTAATTGGATTCGTAGTGGCGGGTATTGTAACAGCAATTTACCTTTTAGGGTAGGTTTATTGAGATAAAGTTATTCCACAATCTCGGAATGTTGCACTCTTTTTTTTGCTGTTATAAATGACACTTTCTTGCAGATACGTAGACGAATTGCTATATTGGTCGGGGAGACGTATGATATTAGATGAATATATACAGGGCGACTTGGCGCCAAATCGATTGACACCCACTTGGGTGACTCGTAGTAAGTTCGTTTTTCAATCTGATGATGGGGGCCTTGCTGTTCTGGACACTGCCAATGATTCGGTTACAACACTTGTTACAAATCATACGCTGGTATGTTCTTAGCATAAACTTCATTGAATTGATGTACTAATATATTTTTTATTCATTTTTTTTCTTGCAGAGGCAATTAAATGTTAAGGGTTATCAATGTTCTTCAGATCTACGATATGTTTTATTTAAACACAACGTCAAACAGGTAAATGCAAAATTTTCTTAATTGAAAATCCAATTATATTGTGAATCAGAATAATAATTTCACTGAACAATTATATAAAGAACAATCTCTAGGGGGTCTCAAAGCGGAAAATATTTTCCATTTATTTATTATTTAAAGTTTTGAGTCAGCTTTCTCACAAAAGGAAGCATAATAATTTTAATAACGATGGTAAACTTTAAAATTGCTGCATATTATTATGCAACACCATAAAGCGAATGTGGCAAAGTTAAATCCAACCTCGGTGGCTTTTTGAATATTTTGCTACTACATGTACACAACTACATAATATTTATAAGTGCATGCATATATACAAGACTTTGAGGGAGGAAGATAGAAAAGTAAGACATGTTAAAGAGATATATTAGCAAAATGCACGCGAATGGATCATGAATTGCTATAAACTGCATTTGATACACAAGGCAATGCTAAATTTCATGGTTGGATTTACAATTTTAGCGGAAATGTAACCCATAAGGCATAACCCTAAACATTAAAAAATATTCCTTTATGCAGATACTTTTTTAATGTTTTGTTATACTGTCATTCAATTAAATAAGAACGAAATGTTCAGCTCGACTAACTACAAAACATATCCGAAAATCATTGAAATCGCTAGGGCCAATTTTTTGCAATGTTAGAAAAACCTCATTTTTGACGTTTTTTAGGGGGAGAGGAAAAATTTTCGAGGTAATGTCATTGGAGGAGGGGTCATCGAAGACCGGAAGTCGATATCTCTTACCGTTTGAATTTTATATAGATCAAAAAAAGGAAAAATCCGTTTCAAACATTTTAGTCTTCAGTCCTTTTATTTAAATATAAACTTTCGTTTTTTCTGTATCACATTTGATTAGTTTTATAAAAGCGTTCTAGCTGTATTTAGTGTTCTAAATAATAAGATAGCGCTTTCTTAGAATTATTCTTTAGTCTGGTTTATTGAGTAAATCCCGGTTAATTACCGATTAAATTCATTCATCAGTTAAAAAAACCATTCTGAAATCGAAAAGTAGTTAATAAATACGCATTTTCGAACACCTTAACCATTTGTTACTGGATCCTAAAGCTCACGTAAATAGCATCTAAATTGTATTAAAAAATGAGTCAAATCGTTGGAATCATTTTCGAAATAAACCAAATATATGTAAAAAAAATCATTTACCATTTACCGGTTCCCAACTGATTTGAACCGATTCATGAATCATTCAAAAGATCCTCCAAAATTTTTTTGGAAGTAATAGAATTGGTTTTCGGATAAAAGTTAGTTTTCGGCTGTGAACCGGTTCAAAACCGATTGGAACCAGTTCAGTTTTGTTGAAAATTTCAAGACCTTTACAACGAGCCCAAACATGACACCCGTTCGCTTGATAAATGCGCTCTCTAGAGCCTTTTTTTAACGTTTGATCTTGAAAAACTGTATTTTCGTCTAAGGACGGTATGTTCGCCTGGGTTATCGGGTTATCTGTAAAACATATCCATGAATGAAAAACATCGCACGACGCGTTTTCGAGTAATACCAGAAAAACATGGTTTTGATGGGGAACAGGAGTTGTGGGGGAAAATGATGTGCATGTTAACGATCCTTGAGTCGACTAATGGGAGGGGGGTTCCAGAAGGTTCTAAGTCGCTATCTCTAACCATTTAGCCTCTGACAGACGGACAAACAGCGTGACAACATTTCTCAGAAATCGTCTGAAACGTGAAGATTTGCTGACAAAAGTGGTCTCTGGGGAAATTTGGGGGGAGGGCGCGTGAAGAAATTGAGGGATTATATACACTGCTCTCTCCGTAGAGTTCGAACAGTAAAATCAGTTCGGGATATTATCTGTGTCCATTTGTGGGCCTCTTCGAAAACTGGAAGTCGATATCTCTCACCATTTGACTTTCAGATCCTAAAATCGGAAAAGTCAAATTAAGAAAAAATAGTATTAATCAATTTTCGATATTTTACCGATTCATTGCCGATTAATACCGATCCATCACAGGTGCAAATCGCAAGGCTGCGACTTTTTGGTCAGTAAAAAATAAAATTTGGTCAGTAATGGCCCCGGCACACCTTTAAGATCAGGAAAATTTCATGAAGTCGAATTTCGAAACCATTTCTTTTTCACATGTTTTGCATATGACTATCTCATTCTTTCGCATACCGAATTCGATTAAGCTAAATTAAATTTGGAGTGATGTTTAAAAGAAGAAGAAGAGTGCGAGGAAATGCGATAGACATATGCAAGGCATGTGAAAAGAAAAGGATTGGGTTTTCGACTTCATGAAATTTTTCTGATCTAAAAGGTGTGCCGGAGCCATTACTGACCATATTTAATTTTTTACTGACCAAATTTGATTTTTACTGACAAATTTGACTTTTTACCGACCAAATTTAATTTTTTACTGATTTTTTAAAAGTTTTTTACTGACGTCATTCTTCGTAAATATTTACAAATCCTTACTGTAGACTTACGAAATCGAAAATCGTTTATCAAAGTTTCGTAAAAGTTTGTACTTTTCACAAAAATTTTTCGGAACATGATCATTTGCCGAGCAAAATGTTTGTAATTTTTTTTCACTTGGTTGGAAAATTTTGCCACTGAAACAAAAATGTACGAACAAATATTTGTAAAAAAGAAAACAAAAAATGCTTGCCAAGTGATAATATTACGAACAATGCTTATCAAAAAATACGAACTTTTAGAAAATGAAGTTTGATGGAGGAAGGTATAGTGGTACTTGCTCAGAATTTGTGATATTTTGTAGAAAAACTCATATAATTTTCTTAATTATATATAGAGTAATTAATTTTATATAGGAATATAGGGTGGAATCATCACTTATGGACTTTATACACTTATAGACATATTTCAAGAAACTTAAGTTTTTATTTAAAATATTAAAAAAATTTATTTAAAAAATAATTTTAAAACAGATTTCGAAAAATCATAAAATTATTAGTTTGTGCTCCAAATACCAATTTTGGGATTTTTCGAAATTTGTTTTAGGTGAGAATTTAAGATTTTTGCAAGCTGTAGGGTAAAGTGATATAATTTGGAATTAGTGGTACAAGTTGGACAATTTGCTGTTACAAGTTGGCCATGGCTTTTTAAGCAATTTGTTTTTTTAGCACAAGGGACCAAATTAAAAATATACAAATAAAAATGAATTACTAAATTTATCAAGACAAAAAGCCCTGTCCAAATTGTACCGTTCATTGTCCAACTTGTACCACTTTACCCTACAAGCAAAAGAATTCCTTTGGTCCGAACAAGGGGTTTCATTCAGAAATTCGAATTCTAGTTAGAGGATTTTCCTTGTAAGAAATAAATTTCGTGATTTTTCGAGTATGATATTTTTCTTTTAAAAGAAAGCAATTAAATTGATCTTAAATGCAGTTGCCACTATTTAACTTTATTTAAAAAGTTTCTCAAACAAATAAAAATTGCTAGAAAATGTTCTATATTGTAGAGTGAGGTCAATAAAATTCTCTTGCACCACAACAATAAGGAACTTTCAAGTAAACAGATCTCACTATAAGTGAAATTTCTCGTTGAATTCTGAGAAGCATAAAAATTTCTCAAGTTTCAATTTTCTAACATTGAAAATATTTCACTACTTTGCACCAAAAATGTCTGTTGAAAATCTTAACAGTGACCAATTTCACGATTTATGTACTGAAAACCCATAAAGCTATAAAAAGTTCATTCTCTGAAACAATTTTTCATGTGGAAAAATATCTTTTATACGCTTGGGAATTCCAAGATGTCAACAAAAATATATTCCGGGATTTGTTTATGGAAAGATTTAAAGTGAAAATTTTGCTATATTTGTTAATTTTTCGTAGAATATTTCATAAGAAAATTACATGCGTTATTTCGAAATGAGATACATTCTGAGACGGGGTTATAGTGATATTCCATTCCAATGGAAAAGGAAAAGGTGAAATCTTTCTTCTGAACTCTTTTTTAGCACTTTATTGTTCTCATGTGCTTCTGCATTACCAACTTTTTTTGTATCAGTTCCTGTAACCTTTTTGTGGTTTTAGAACACAGCAAAAATAGTCGAGACAGGGACCAATACAAAGAAAAGTCGATAATGCAGAAGCACTTGAGAACAGTGAAGTGCTAAAAAATATCTTATTTTTTCATTGGAATAACACTTTTAATCTTTAGTTGTGATTTAATGTTATATAGTTAGGCTTGTAACTTACTTAGTCACATGACTTAAGATAATGTCATGAGAAAATAATTAAATAAATTTTGCGAAGCTTTGGCTTCATAGGAATTGTTAATGGTTAAACCTTTCGCCTGAAGACCGCATTATAAATACAAATAAATAATTGAAATTACATATACTTAGGGTAAGTGTGCCAAATTTCGGCATAGTTGCATGCAAGCGCCAAAGTCTCAAAATTGAAATGTAATATTTTTAACACAAATTGAACTTTTTATTCCTTCTTAACGAGTGTTGCTTGAAACCTTGTAGACAGTTTATCGTCTTTATTTTCTCTAAAATCATCCTTAATACATTTTAAAATGAATAAAAATGTAGACATAGCATTGGAGGCTTATTCCGGCCACCTTCATTCTCATAGATCCTTGCCCTTTCGGAATTCTTCCAATGCGTTTTTCAGATCATCTTGCACGCCAAATCGATATTTTTTTGCACTGTATAATCTCTAGAATATGCAAAAACTAAAAATTCATGGAAATTTGAAGAACAAAAAATGTGGCCGGAATTGCAAGCTGGCCGGAATTTGGCACACTTACCCTAATCACTGCGATGAAGAAAATAGGTACTTTTAATTTTACTTTTGCAGATCTAAGCCACAGAGATATTTCTTTATCGCATAACAATTGATTCAATAACTATTGAAAGTGGAGTATTCTCAAAAGGAAAGTAATTCGGAATGACAAATATTAAGATTCAATAACATTTTGGCTTTAAGCCAAGGAAGGAACTGCCACCCGCATTTTAAATGCATTTTCCTTCTGATGCCACTTCTTTTTCATCCCATTTCTCATTCTTTTTCTCTGAAGTATTTCACATAGTTTTTCTCGGTTTGTAAATTTTTCGTCATTTATCACTGATTATTAAATTTTTTGTTACATTGAATACGTAATTACGTAATTTAGTTTTTCTGAGCATTGCTCCCGAGGGAAATTTATATTTAATTGATTTTTTTGTGTTTTTTTGCAGGTGTATCGAAATTCATTCACAGCTTTTTATACCGTTTACGATGTAACAAATGAGTAAGTGACATTTATTCGAAAAGTTTGCTAATTTGAGAAGTTTTGTACAATATTTCTTTTTTTTTTTTTTGAATTTATAGTCATCACATGCCAGTTACGTTGAAAGATTCACCGAAAGTACAACGCACTCGTCTCCAGTTTGCAACGTGGCTGGGGAACACAACCGCCTTGGTAATTGTCGCTGACAACGATATTTACCTTCGACAATCACCCTCCGACGAGGAGGATATTCGCCTGACGAAAACTGGCCAGTCGGACACTATTTACAACGGTGTTCCTGACTGGTTGTATCAAGGTAAATTCACTTTTATTCTTTCCCGAATTCTTTTCCCGAAACAGAACTTTTTCAAAGGTGTAATTCCCTAGATTATCTATGAAATTCTTAGGTCTCAAATTCTGTAATCTAATACCCATCATTAAAAAATTATATAGTGTTTATAACTACCCCTGTTTGGTGCTGCCCTTGTTTCCCTTACTAATAAATTCTGCTGTGTATTTAGGCATTATTTGCAAAAAAAAAAATAATGACGGAAAAGAATGAAAGTCATTCTCGGGTATTTAACCGTTTCATTACTGATTCCGAGACCAGTTAAACTGTGACTTTCAAGATTTCATGATGGCGATTTTTTTAGGTCATAGGTATATTTGGACGAAATGTTCGCTTGGACCACCTCTAAAACATAACCAAAAATAAAAGAAATTGTAGGAGCCGTTTTCGAGGATAACCAAAAAAACATTGTTTCGGAGGGGTTGAAGGGTTGGTGGGAAAATAAAAATCATAATAATGTTCCTTGGGTCGACTTATGGGGGTCATCCGAAGATCGGAAGTTCGTATCTCTTGCCATTTGGCCTCTCAAGTTCGAGCCTTCCACATAATTCTTTCCCACTTTATCATATTTTACATTAACCAACGACGAGACTGTTTTCGTTGACCGAAAATCAACAATAAAAATGAAACCGATAAACAAAATCAGTAAAAAAGGCCCAAAAATTGAAGTAATTTTTCTGACGATACAATTGACTGATCCACTCTAATGAAAAATATTATGTTTTAATATTGCAGTCTCTTTTACTAAACTGCTTAAAAAAATTGGAAGTATAAAAAATAATTAAAAATCAATTTTCAATGTGAGAATTTAAAAATTCGTAACTTTTTAGCTTAAAAATTTACTATATAGCAAATAGGTGGAGATTTGTAAAAAATATCCTAAATTCCTTCAACCTACTACTTTACGACTACGTATAAACAATAAAATAACTTTAGGTAGTCAGGAAAAATTATTTTCTTTATGGGACTCCGGTGTTCTAATCGCCCTTAACGGGTTAAACTCTTCGCGACCGATTTGAACTGATTTATAGGTCTTTTCAAAATTGTTCTAATTGTTTACGAATTATGCAATTGCATTTTCGTAAAATACTAAATATCGGTTTATAAAACGACCGTGACGGATTCAGATTTGTCCGAGATTTGATGGCCAATGAACCTAAAGTTGTCATAATTTCTGAAAGATATGTTCCCTGTAACCGATTGACATTTTGCCTCTTGAAAAATGTTCTATAAGAATAATTGAAAGTAATTGTTTTATGTGGATGAAAATCAATCCCAATATTTCGTAAGAAAAAGACAAAAATAAAAATTAAGAAAATCATACTACGTGTTTTTGAGATATCCCAAAAAGCATTTTGCGAGAGTCTACTAGACATAGGGGGGCTCTTTGAAAATCCTACGTTACTGTCTCGAACCATTTGATTTCTTAATTTGGTCTGGTTAATTCCAACATTTTATTAAAATATGTTCGAGGTGGGTTCCGATTAAAATCCCGAAAGCCAAAATCCCGAAAGCCAAAATCCCGAAAAAAAGTGCCATTAGACATAGCTAGTCTTGGAAAATTATTCTGAACATTTTCCGCTATATAATTTGTTCCTTTTCACGATTTTGAAAATTCGGGATTTTAGCTTTCGGGATTTTGGCTTTCGGGATTTTGACCTTTTCGGAATTTTGGCGTTCGGTATTTTGGCTTTCGGGATTTTGGCTGCCACCGAGTGTCATTGCCTACCTACCAAAATCCGGTCAAATTGACCAGTTTAAAATTAATGGTACAATGTTACTATCAAACTTTATAAGTTTCTTAAAATATGCATGTAATATTTGTCAGTGTTTAGATTTTAATTTTTTGCTCTTTTCCAAGACAAATTTGTCGAGTATCCTACGCTACTGCGGTTTGTCAATTAACCGAAAAACGACCATAAAAACGGTCGGTTGGTTTAGTGTTAAAAAGCCAGAGAATTAGTCCGGTTTGGAACATCAGAGAAAAAAATGTGTAATTTTGGGTCTCTTGAGAAAATCTGGCTAGGTACTCAAAGGTATGGCGGCTGGTTACCTTAAGAATACTTATTCCCTCCCAATTCTTCCAACTTAATGAAATCCGACCGGTAGTTTACAAGTGGCAACAATTCAATTAGAGGCAGTGCTTGAAATTGTGCCATGCTCTAAAAGTGCTTCATCTTTAGATATTATATGGGAAATTTGTTTCTCGTTCAATTTTTTCATAATTCAAGTGGAATTTCGGTCCCAAAATCTCGAATTTAAAACAGCCTCTTATAGCTAAGATCGATTACGTTGCCGACATCGTTAATATGCTTGAACAAAACAAATAAATTGATTAGATTTTTCGGTGATATTAAGAGTGACATGAAGAAGTGTGCAAAAATCGTTTGAAACCGAACAAATGTCGAATGTCACTTGTACGTCAATGGTCAAAACGCTACCTGAACAAACTTATTTTGACGTTTATTCGGTTTCAACGGTTCTTGCATACCCCTGCAATACAGTTATGAACCGATAACGTTTTTATTATTAGAGAATCAATTTTTATTACAGTTGATTCTCGCTCAATCGGCTCTTTTTCAATCGGTCGAAAAATTTTGTTCACAATTTTCACGTTTCATTTTTAAGCAAATTTGCTCATATTCGCCGTAGTTCCTCTTATTTTATCATGAACTCTTTATAATTGAGCGCCTTTTGTGGAATTTACATATGCCCGATTGAGAGAGAGTCTACTGTACTCATACTATTTTGTGGGATCTTTTCAAATCGGTTCGTATTCGAATCAGTTCAAATCGGTTGAGGACAGGTAAACGGTAAAAAATGCTAAATTACTTTTGAAGTATAGCACCCAATTCACGAGTTCGATCACTTCGAGTTTCGAATTTAGTGCAGTCAGATATAACACACCCGATCATTCTATCTTCCGGAAGCCCTACACTTTAACGTATTCAGTCAATGTACTAGAAATACTTGAGATAGGATGCTCATATTTTGGTTTAATTTTATATAATTAGTTTAATACAGATTAACAGATGATTCTTGTTTAAAAGAAAGAATTTTTATCTATTATGGGGACGCGGAGAGCCGCTGTCAAACACACATCTTAACGGCCACAGAATTTAAATTCTTTAGATTAATACATGACAGATTAATCTAGATATAATTATTAATTATTGAGTTGAATAGATAGAATAACTATCCAAGAAAGCAAATTGGCAATCAAAATTCAAATCAGGAAAGAGGGAAAAGGCTAATTTTGACAAATTCCACGGGATGTCGATTTTTCCGTTCGCCATTTTTAGCAAAAATTTTGCATGACCTTCCGCGAAGCAAGAAAACAATAACAAAATGTATTTTCATTTCTGTCGGACTATTTTTTCCAAGTAATTGAAGGACTAAAGTTACTAAATTTCCATTCCCGAAAACAATTCGGATAACAATAGCCCAGGAATAAATCATCTAAAATCACTCAATTTGCGTATGATGTATAATACCATGGTAAGGAATGGGTTAATAAAGCCTCTAACAACATTTTCCTGTGCTTGCACTTGCATCAAGTTTTACTTAATCGCGGATTGAGTTTTAGTTCATCACTTTTTATTAAAACTTCTCCTGCTTCTCTTTAAATTGTGCGTGACCGCTGGTAATTTTTATAAAAATATTCGAACATACAAGAATTTTGAAAAAAATCTTTTGGGCTTAAATCATTATTTTGGTGCCTTAATTTATTTATTTTTGTTGAAAGGAAAAATGTAGAGGAAAGTGCCTAAGCTTCGTAATGACTAATTTTTTCCTATATTTCTCAATAAATGTGACTTATCGCACTCGTATTTTAAGAACTAGAGAAGTGTCCTAGAGGGGAATTCTGTAATTTTCGTGGCATTATCACGCGTGAGTTCGAAACCTGACAATGCCATTCGACCTTTTTTTGTCATATCGTATGAGTTCAAAAATGCAATTCATTGAATTTTTAATGAAATTCTTTTATTTGATGAATTTATGAAAATACAGTACTGTATTGAATGATTTGTTTAACAACATTCATAGTCATTTTAATTGCCAGAAATGTCAAATTCGTAACTTCTGGAAATGCCACGTGAGCTGAAATGGCAATGTCACGGCTACAGAATCGCATTTTCGAAAAAGCTCTCCTAAGATTCGAACCCAATTTGTCATATGGCATTGCCAAAGCGTTACAGAAGTCCCCTACTGGGGTGACATGATAACTTATTTTCGATACTATCGACTGTCGATTCTGAAAAATTTAAACGATAGCTGCATTTCCTGTAACTAATATAATTATTAATCAACAGTCAAATGCTTTTAAGAATGTCACAATGAATGACCCAATAATGCGTTAAAAGTCGACATTCATTTAATCTAACAAATATGACAAATATAGATTTATCGATACTATCGATTCGATAGTGTCGAAAAGTTATCATTCCACCTCTGATTTTAAAATATACTGCGGAGTCATATTTATTCAGAATTAAAGGAAAAATTAGTCATTACGAAGCTTGGGATCGATAAAAAAGATGAAAATTAAAAAAAAAACTTTTATTAATGCAAAATATTTTTTAAAAAAATCCTACAAAGCTTTTGTGAAACAAACCACAAAAATACACTAATTTTTTGCTACAATATTTCAGTAGAATAATGCAAACAAATCAAATTTTTGCATCAGTCTGATAAAGCTGTTATATTGATTTTATTATTATTGTATCATACTAAATTTGATGTGGTGATGACATATAAATACATAACATATGCATGGGAAGTGGTTGATGAAATTTATAGGAATAGGGCTGCTACTAGAGGGTAGAGTTATTAATCTTTGCTTGGTCTCTATATGGGTATTCAGAGAGTCTATATTTATAATATTTACTTGGTACTATAGGGGTTGGGGGATTTGGAAATGAATTTCATGAGTCTGGACGTCTGCCAATATTATTTCTATACACAATATTAAAGGATTTGTATATCTGGAAATCGCAGAATGACTCTTGTGTTTTTTTTCTTTCTCCAAGATATTAGTTTCACGCCATAAAAATAAACTCTTTGGACTGTCTTTCTAACTCCGTTGACTAATTTGAGATTGAAATTGTAAAGATATTTTATCAAGATAATTTAGAATTTGGAATTAGATGGAAATTGGTTTCATTTTGAACTTTATCTGCGGAACGATGGGTAATATATAAAAAGCTGACACATATCATTTTATTCTACATTTCATAACATATCTCATCAGAGGAAATATTTTCCTCGCCTGAAGCTATTTGGGGGTCATCGGATGGAACTCATATCATGTACATGTCATTCAATGACACCAGTGTCAATGTCATGTCATATCCGTGGTTTTCTGCGGGTCCAATGATTGCTGCAAGTGGTGTTACCAGTGGAGGAATATTCCCAGAGACACGCACTCAACGATATCCAACGCCCGGAACTTTGAATCCTGAAGTTCAACTTTGGATTCTGGATGTTACCAATGTATCAGATATTCAACGAAATCGCGTAAAGCCACCTGCAGCACTGGAAGGACAGTAGGTATTTTTTTGTGTATAAGGAAAATTAAACCACAAAAGCACAATTTTTTTTTTGGTTTTTTGTTTTACAAAATTCAATATGTCGAGCAGGATTTTCATGAATAAAATTCTTCTTTTGTGCTCTCTCTTTTTTTTATCCCCAGGGAATATTATTTGACGTCAGCCGAATGGGTGGAACCCAATCATCAAGTGTCTGTTGTATGGATAACACGTGCACAAAACCTTAGTATTGTTTCAGTCTGCTTTGCACCTAATTGGACATGTACTGAGGTAAATACATTTGGTTTAATTGATATCAATGCTACTGAAAATTTAATACAGTCCACAAGACTCAAAGAATTGGGTATTGAAAAAAATCAATTTCATCTTTTTCACTTTATTCTGGCGAAGATGCAAATTCTTGCTTAAGTGTCAAATTTCAGAAAACTTAATGCATTGGTTAACTTAACGTTTGGATGTTCGGGAAACCCTGTTAGGATTTGGTGAAAATAAATTAAATAATCTTCACAGTTACTGTACATTTGTGGGACCCAGTCAAAATCCAGAAGGGCAAAATCCCGAAAGCCAAAATCCCGGACGCCACAATCCTGAAATTTGAATCCGGGATTTTGGCCCATTACGGATTTTGTCTTTTCAAGATTTTGGCTTTTCAGGAAATAGAGTTTTGGAGATTTTCATTTTTTAGGATTTTTCCATTCGGGATTTTGACTTTTTGAGATTTTAGATTTAGGATTTTGTCTTTTCAGAAAGTTGGTTTATCGAGATTTTGACCCATTTCGGATTTTGTCTCTCTGATATTTTGACTTTTCAGGATTTTGGCTTTTCGAGATTCAGACTTGTGACATTTGTTTTTTGAGAAGTTGGTTTTCCAGGATTTTGACTCATTCCGTATTTTATCTTTCAGTCAGTATTGTGAGTTTTTGGGATTTTGAATTTCTGTGATTTGGGCTTTCCGGGATTTTTGTTTTTGAAGATTTTCGTTGTTCAGGATTTTGGCATTCGGGATTTTGGCTTTTCGGGAAATGGAGTTTTGGAGATTTTCGTTTTTCAGGATTTTGCCATTCGGGATTTTGACTTTTTGAGATTTTAGATTTAGGATTTTGTCTTTTCCGGAAGTTGGTTTTCCGGGATATTAACCCACTCCGGATTATGTCTTTTCAATATTTTGACTTTTCGGGATTTTGATTTTCCGTGATTTGGGCTTTTCGGGGTTTTTGTTTTTGAAGATTTTCGTTGTTCAGGATTTAGGTTTTCGAGATTTTGGCTTTTCGGGAAATGGAGTTTTGGAGATTTTCATTTTTCAGGATTTTGTCATCTGGAATTTTGGGTTTTTGAGATTTTGGATTTCGGATTTTGTCTTTTCGGGAAGTTGGTTTTTCGAGATTATGACACATTTCGGATTTTGTCTCTCCGATATTTTGACTTTTCGGGTTTTTGGATTTCCAGGATTTTGGCTTTTTGAGATTTTCGTTTTGGATTTTCGGGAAGTTGATTTTCCGGGATTTTGATGCATTCCTGATTTTGTCTTTTCGGTATTTTGAATTTCTGTGATTTGGGCTTTTCGAGATTTTTGTTTTTGAAGGTTGTTCAGGATTCTAGCATTCGGGATTTTGGCTTTTTGAAATTTTAAATTTAAGATTTTGTCTTTTCAGGAAGTTGGTTTTACAGGTTTTTGGACCATTCGGGATTTTGTCTTTCCGATATTTTGACTTTTCGGGATTTTTGGTTAGCGGGATTTTGGCTTTTCGAGATTTTCGTTTTACAGAATTTTGGCATTCGGGATTTTTGTTTCTCTGGAAGGTGGTTTTCCGGGATTTTGACCCATTCCGCATTTTGCCTATTCGGTATTTTGACTTTTCGGGATTTTGGAGATTTTCGTTGTTCAGGATTTTTGTTTTCAAGATTTTGGCTAAAATATCAATGAATTTTATATTTGAGCTCATGTGATATGAGCAAAAACTCTCGATTGGCATTGTCAGGTTTCTATTTTACGTGTGATAATGCCATAAAAATTACAGAATTTCTCTACTGGTACAAGTAGGAGTACAATACCTTATGTCTGCAGTACACCAAAAATCTACATCTTTTTTTGACCTTTTACAGCTCAAGAATAATGTATTCATTATTCTTTTATTCCAACTCAATTAAAATTTGTGTTTTATTAACTTTAATCTGTTATTTTTTTTTTTAATAAAGTGCAGAAGAGACAAGGGTGAAGGGTCAGAGAAATGATTCTTGAGTATCTAGAAACCTTCAAAATGTTTCGGAAAATTTCTAGAAACCCTAAAAATGGTTCGTTAATTCAGAAAACCCCAAGTACATTTTTAGGAAAACCGAAAAAATCTTTGTGAAATCCTTGTGAAATTTGTTATTTCCAAAGTTTGATAAACCTTATAAACTTAATAAAATATAGTATAGGGGAAAGTGTGCTACCTTCGGACGGCTGCGACTTTTTGGTCAGTAAAAAATAAAATTTGGTCAGTAAAAAATTAAATTTGGTCAGTAAAAAGTCAGATTTGGTCAGTAAAAATAAAGAGTCTGGTCAGTAAAAATTCAAATTCGGTCGGAGAAAAGTCAAACATGGTCGGTAAAAAGTCATATTTGGTTAGTAAAAATAAAATTTTGTCAGTAAAAAATCAAATACGAAATGTGCAATACTTTTTATCTGGATATGCAAGGCTTCAACTTTTATTGATTTCCTTTTAGTTTTTTATTGACTAAATTATTACTCACTGATCATATTTAATTTTCCACTCATTAAATTTCACATTTTACTGATTAAAAAAAATTTACTGACTAAATTTGACTTTTTAACCGATCAAATTTTACTTTTGTCTGACCGAATTTGTTTTTGTACTGACCAAATTTGATTTATTACTGATCAAATTTGACTTTTTACTGACCAAATTTAATTTTTTCCGATTTTTTAAAAGTTTTTACTAACCATATTTAATTTTTTACTGACCGATTTGAATTTTTTACTGACCAAAAAGATTTTGCCCCTTCGGACGACTAAAACTTCGAACATTTCATTATTTTTATAGCTAGTTCAGTGCCTCAAATTTCCCGAAAAAAGCCATAGGTCAAATCTACTGCGAAAATAGAAAAAATTGACTTGTCCGAAGCTTCAATCATCCGAAGGTAGCGCACTTTCCCCTGATGATACTTTGCAGATCCCGAGAATTGTAAAGAAATATTTCGCAAAACTAAAAAAAAATCTGTGAAGATCTTTGAGAAACTCGGAAAATGAGAAATTCACTGGTATGGGAGTGACTTACCCCTTAAGATGGGATTAAATTGCAGTTTTTCTTCCCACCAGAGATGGAGAAAAATAGTCGCATTATTGATAGCATTGGAAATCCCTGAATATTGCAGAAATTTTTTTTTTTGCTCATTGCAGACTCACTCTGAAAGTGCACCAGAAAATGAATGGCTGGATATCTTGCCGCATCCAGTATTCTCCCTGGATGGGGACAGTTTTCTCATGCTGGCAGGAATTCAGGAAACAGGCACAGAACATTTTACTCATATCAAACACGTTACAATAACTCAACAGCGCCTTTCTGTGATTTCACATGGAAGATATGAGGTGAGTTGGTGAAAAAAAAATATGTGAAAATATTTTTCAATTGTGAAAATGTAAGAGAGAGTATGATGGTGGAGCGCACCTTTCCGCCGGAAAATTCGCGACAACATCTGTCCTTTCCACTCTGTCTCATATATTCTTTTGCACTATCTATGTTGTATATATATGGTGTATTGATGTTGTTTGTTGGAAAAGGAAATGAAGAATAAATAAATAAAAAAGAGGAAATAATCTCAAAGAAGAGCAACAGCTCCATTTTCAAAAAGAAAATAATAATAATAAAGGGAAGAGAGAATAGTAATGAAAATATGACTGTTGAATGTGGAGAAAATTAGTTAATTTTCCTCCTGTTAATCAATTTCTCTCAATTTTCTCATGTAGCAAGTAGCTGTGATAACGCATGGTAAACATCACCATCAGGTGAGGGTCGATTCAAGCTTGTCGAGACCTGCGAGAATCGGGTCAGACTATAAACATATTACATGTGTTACTTGCACTTTTGAAAAAAATAATGTACAGTTTATAACAAACAAGCAAAAAAAAAATCAAGCCAAAGTATTAAAATTGCATTTAAACAAAACGCACTTTTTGGTGTGAAATATTAAAGGGGTAAGCACAATTAAATTTGTTTTGTAAACATAAAATTGAAATAGCAAATAAACAAAAACGATAATTTATAAATTAAATTTCAATTACTTTCCATGTGAATACATGTTTATAAAACAAAAATAATTGTGCGTCACTCATAACAATTACTGACTATTATAGAAAAAAACCTAAATATTCATTTTTGCTTGTATAAATTAGCAGTGTTTTGTAAATATTAATACAATATGCGTGCAGAGTGAGGAAATTTAATCCACCACCGCTGTTTGATTGAGTGTCAATTTAATTGATTTTAAATGAAGCACGAATAGACGCTTTGCGCGGCAAAATGTGTATTAAGTATCGTATTCTATTTCTTTGCTCACCTCCTGCTAATATTTTAGAGATATTGAATTTTGATGAGGAACTCATGGACAGATCCTAAAAATTAAATAAATTATAAATCATATACTACATAATAATAAGTTGTTATAAAACATGATCCCATCTGACACAGGGTAAGGTGCCTCAGCGCTAAGATTTTATTTAACACCCAGCTTTGGGCACTATTTTACGTCTTAATGCTAAGATTTGAATGGTAGGTCTTAATTAAGGACTAGATTTTTTCACAGATATCAATGGTGTTTCGTTTAATCAGTAATAACGATTGAACACTTCAGAATAGTAAAAAGTATCGTGAAAAATTTACATCCAAAAAATATCCACGAAAAATAAATTTCGTTTGCAACTTTTGTTTAACGTAGGGTAGAGTAAGCCCTTTTCGCCACCTTAAGGTTTTGTACCCTTGTAATTCTTACAATTTTTGTCGAAATAAAAAGAAATTTTCTGTACAAGTGCTTTGAAGCATTGTCTCTCTAATGAACCAGGAGACTTACCGGGAATTTTTGGGCATCTAGTTGAAAAAATACATTTCCTGCAACAATGCATGTTTCTGTACTTTTCGCCACTTTGTAAACACTTTTTCGCCACTGTGTAAGCACTTTTTCGCCACTTGTTTTTAATTGATTTTTAAGTAACAGCAGCTTTCGAAAACCCGCAAAAATACATTGCACAGTACTTTTCTTATTTAACACCGATTCCAGACAATTATTAGAGTATTTCGAATGATTTTTTGCACATTTTTTGTTTGCGACAAAAATCAATTGACAATTACGTCTGTTTCAACTAAATTCCGCGAGGTGCGCCACTTGTAAAATGCTTGGAAAAATGAGTGGCGAAAAGTATTTACACAACCGAAAAAAGTAAGCCCTATTTCACCACATCCGTATTTCTTTATTTTTTTGGAAAACATTATTAAATAATTATATTAGAGCGAAGCTTAGTTAATGACAAAGTGACTTTCAGTGAAAAAATATCAAATACTGTACTGCAAAAACATAAAACATTGCAAGACAATTTGTCTGAGCGTTGACAAGTTTATTAAGAACTCCATATTTTTTTGGTGACTGTTCACCTTGTCGACAATTTCTTTAATTAACTTGCAAATAATCTAGTCGGTGGAGCACCAGTTGTGGTTTTCTGATCCGTTGGACTAAAGGTTACGAAGTAATAGTCATTTCGTAGGTCCATGAGCTCATAATTCCCTGAAAAAGTGATTTTATTTGTAGGTGGCGAAAAAGTGCTTACTGGCGAAAAAGTACTGACCCTACCCTATTCACTGTACAATTCTCTACACGCTACACAACGTCGCATAATTCATAGGAATGCGACCCACCGTTGGAAAGGCCTCGACCCCAGCTACAACATATTAAAATTTAAAGAAAAAGCATCGTCTAGTTTTCGAAATATTCGAAATCGATTAATCGAAAATCGATTTTTCGATTAATAAAGCAATAAAGCACTTTCCTTATTCTATTATTATTCACTTTCCTTATTCTATCCAGAATAAGATCCTTATCGAAAAATGTTGAAAAATGCATATTTTTTTTTACAAAACAGCAAAAAATGTTAAAAGGTAAGAGTGGTAGGGGAAAGTCGTCTGCCTTTAAATGCAGCAGCCTTCAAATGTTGCGATTTTTTCGTTGTTCTCAAAAGTATAAGTTATATTCTATTAACTATTAGGTAGCTATCCATCATCCTCACAAATCATCAAAAAATGGAGAGCCTAGCTCCTATTTCCTAGATGCTAGATCAAAAAAAATGAAAATTAGCTTTAAACTGTAATTTTGATGTTCCACAAATCATGTGATTTTTCATAGTAAAAATCATTTTACAAATAAATCTTCCATTGTGACACATAGAAGGTTAATCAGGCTTAATATTTCTGTTAATACATTTTGGTTCAGATGACACAATTTTTGTGGGTGGCAAAAATTTGCAAATATCACCCTGCAGCAGCCTTTAAATGCTAATGTCTTGTGCCTTTAAATCCTATCTTTCCATACATCAAAACATGTGAAATCGAACTCCTACTTTTCTCTGACGAACGTCATACAAATACTTATAACCTGCTATCTTGCTCCGGCCGGGATGTTTCAAGTTGACAATTTTCAACTTCAATGGCTTTTTCTTCCAAATTTTCAAGTGCAAAACAGTGCTTCAGAAAAATGTGAAGAAAAGTTATTGTTTAATGTCTTTTGACTACAGTGATGATTTTAGTGAGTGCGTTAGGCTTCAACCTAATCATTTATAGCCCATTTAGTTTTATTGATTCAATATTCCCAGTGAAAAAAAAACATTTAAAGGCAGCTGCCTCGCGTTTAAAGGCAGACTATGCCAGCTGCCTTCATACAAATCGACATCACTTTTTTAATTTCCTCAGAAGGAAAAACTGAGGACTTGCAAGTGCTGAATAAGGTAATCATATACGCCGAATGAACAAGAGATTTTTTGGTGTAGTAGAAAATAAAATCCATTTTGTGGATTCTTCAGAAAAAAATCTTAAATTTGGAACTCCATTTTTCGTTTGAAGGCAGACGACCTTCCCCTATACTTCGAGACAGTTGGGTACTTCGGGACAGACAAAAGGCGCTATTATGCAAATAAATTTCACCGATTCTGATTATTTACCTTTAAGTGGAAGGTCTAAACTTCACTCTTTCATAAATTTTTTTTTTTTTAATTTTCACTTGTAAAGTGACTTAAATCGAAAAACACTAAGGACTGTTTGCGTTAATATCTACAAAATTGACCACACTAAAGGTGTTTGTAAAAAGTTTAATGTGACACTTACAATTCACGCGTATTTCACGCTATAAATTAAATAAAATTTCAGAAGTTTTATGTTTATCTGATACGTAAAGAGCTTAATATTTCATATAAAACTTAAAAAATAAAGAAAAGAAATATTTGTGGGATTTTTTATGTGTCCCAAAATACCCATGTTATATCCCGAAAAGCACCTTGTCCAGAAAGACCACACATTACCCTAGTATAGTATCCTCGGTAATAGTTTTACTAAGATCTTTTGAAGGTTTGAACTCACTTTGATTCTTCGTTTAGTTATTATCCTCAGTTTTGTGTGACAGGTAAGAGGAAAGTAAGAAAAAATTTTGTGCAAAAAATCTCATTTACAAATTCAAGAAATATACTGATTTAGGGCTGAATCACATTGACAATAAAATGCTCGCCGTAGTCTCACCGTATTTCGTTATTTTACACATTTTCATTGCAATTCTTATTCAAATTCTCGATTACCGTATTACCTTATCTCACACTCGGTGGCTCTAGGTGAAAATAATATAAGTAAATTGAAGAAATAAAACTAAAATGCGATATACGGTGAACAAAAAAAACTGTACGGTTAACTTCTCTTACAGTTTTTTTTGTTCACCGTTTATCGCATTTTAGTTTTATTTCTTCAATTTACTTATATTATTTTCACCTAGAGCCACCGAGTGTGAGATAAGGTAATACGGTAATCGAGAATTTGAATAAGAATTGCAATGAAAATGTGTAAATTAACGAAATACGGTGAGCATTTTACTGTCAATGTGATTCTGCCCTTAAAGTAATCTGTCTAATATAAATTTATTTTTAACTCAAAAGTATTTCGTTCTACTTTGTAAATTTTAGTTTAAAAAATTGGAAAGTTTCAAAATTGAGGTCCAATTTTTTTTATACTTTCGCTTTTTGCGGCTAAACTAAAAGAGATAATGAAGAACGGATGGTATTTTTATGTTTATTACCTCACTACTTTTAGCATATTTTAAAGTTGGACTTTAGAGGGTTAACTTTGACTTTCGAAAATTCAATGTCAAAATATTTTATCAGTCATAGGTGTCTGTGGACGAAGTATTCGCTTAGTCTGCGTCTAAAATATTTTCGAAAATAAATAAAATTTATTCAAGCCGTCTTCGATAAAAAAGCTTGATTCGGAGGGATTGATTTTATTCATTTTAGAAAAAAAACAAGGGATCTCACGATTTTACTGATCATACGGATCATACAACGCTTTTTTTCGGGGTTAGAGGGTGGTACGAGGACAGAGAAGGTAAAATTCTCCTAGCAAATTCCTAGAAAATAAATACAATTGATACTGACCAAAAAATCGCAAAAATTCTCACAATTCTCTTAGAAAATATTTTTTTTTTTAACAAAAGAGCGGGGTCACGCAAGACCAGAAGTCGATATCTCTTACCGTTTGTCTTATATATGGAAAAAGTGTACGTATAAATAAAAATTTTTGAACAACATGTGTCATTTACGGATACTTTTCCGATTAATTATCGATTAAGATGAATGTAGAGACGTTGGAAATTTCAAGACTGGCTTTACCAAAAAGTCCAAATTGAAGCTAATTTGTTGTGGAAATAGGCCCTCCATAGCAGTCTAACTTCGAGCTTCGAAAAGTCGATGTCGAAAATTTTTTCGGTCGTTGCATAGACGAAATATTCACATGGACTATCTCCGAAACATATTCGAAATTAAAAAAAAAATCGCTAAGACCGATTTCGAGAGAAAAAAAAGTTTTTGGTGGGTTTTTGAGGTTAGATAGGGTTAAAAAAAGAGCGAAAATACGTCTCTGAATAATGTTTTTTTTTAGGAGAGGTCAGTTGATATCTGTTATTGTTTGAGCTTCCGAAATACTGCTCTCTCTCTCTCTCTTTGAGTTCAAACTGTAAAAAGTATTGAACTAATATTGTACGTAAAGATTTAAGTTTTTTTCCTATATGACTTATATTTTCTAATTACTTCTTAATCAAAGTTTTTGTGGAGAATTTAGACTCAGCCATTTGATTTAATCACCAAAATTGATTATTATTTAGGATTTCGAGACTTTCGAGAACAGGGCTAAGCCTTTAATCTTTTATCCGTGTAATCCTAAATTTCTAAGCGCAGTTCGGAAACCAAGGAAACCAAGATTGTAAATTAATCACAAATTAAAACGTTTGCAGTTTGACCTGCAAATCCTACTATATGTCCTACGACATTTGAGTGTCACAAAAAAAATTCAAACAAAAAAAGATAACGAATGAGATTATACATTTTAACTAATTCGGAGTCACCGAAGATCGGAAGTTGATATCTCTTACCTATTAATTCTTAGCACGGTAACAAACAGAAAAATTTTAGTTTGCTTTCTTTAAGATTTAGCAGTAAAAAATGTACAATTTGTCAGTGTCAACTTTTCTTAAATGTTCTTTGTAGAAAAACTAAAGAGTTTTATGACCGTGGGTAAAGTCTTTTCATAAGGTCAACACTTGATAGCAATCTACAGACAGTTTGACAATTTCTTCTGTAAGAACTTTTTCCAAATCTTCTATGTATCCTATTTCTCCATTACCCATATAAATTCATAGAAAAGTAATTCATGTTTCTCAATTTTTATTATTTTCATGTGACCTTTGTTAAAAGTATTTAAATAAATATTCTGTGAAATAATTTCAAAATTTTCTCTAATAAAATAATCATTAAGCAATTTCTGGCTTTGCAAGGGAATGCTTTGTGTCTTTTGGAGTAATTACTGGTGAGCCTGTAATGTGATGGGATCAGAATACTTTAAGAATGGGAAATGGTTAGAAGGAAACATTGAGAGGAAGCACACAAAAAACATAATCAATTGACCTACTTTTAGGGAGTTTTGATGTGCTTTTCACCCTCATTTCGTTTCTTCTCTATCTTATTTCAAAATGTGCCTACATTCCCAGAAATAACTCCTTTTCACAATGGAATTTATACATCTTCCATGGATTAAACTTTTTTTTTAAGTTTGTTGTGTGAATTGCGATCAATTTGAAGACAAACTCAAATGGAGAAAATCTTTCTAAGACCAAAATAAACTATTTGTCTACACTTGAACTCTTTAAACATGCGATTTCTCTTTGTTCTTTAAGCAAAAACCATTAAAATTTAATGGAACAGAGTTATAGCACGGAAAACTATATAGTATCATTTATTTTCAACATTCTTGTCAATCTCATAAAATATTTGTATCTGTTTGAAATGACGTATAACCAATATTCCATAATCTTTGGGGACTTTTGAACCTTGTGATTCATGTGATTTTTCATATATTTTCGTAGGAATTTTGCCAAAATCGCGCGACTTAGGGCAGAATCACATTGACAGTAAAATGCTCACCGTCACCGTCAAAGCCCTCACCGTATTTCGTTGATTTACGCATTTTCATTGCAATTCTTACGCAAATTTTCCATTACGATATTACCTTGTCTCATACTCGGTAGCACTAGGTGAAAATAATATAAGAAAATTTAAGAAATAAAGCGAAAATGCGATAAACGGTGAGCAAAAAAAAACTGTAGGATTTTTTTGCTACAGTTTCTTTGCTCACCGTTTATCGCATTTTCGCTTTGTTTCTTCAATTTTCTTATATTATTTTCACCTAGTGCCACCGAGTATGAGATAATGTAACACGGTAATTGAGAATTTGCGTAAAAATTACAATGAAAATGCGTAAATCAACGAAATACGGTGAGGGCTTTGACGGTGACGGTGAGCATTTTACTGTCAATGTGATTCTGCCCTTAGTTGTAGAAATACTCATTATAAAAAGACAATAAAGCTATTTCGTATAATAAAAAACATTTTATATTTGTTAAATTTTTTAAAATAATATAAAAAAGCTTTTGGTTATAGGAATCGTCGATTAAGATTAAGAGTTACTTCGATTTCTGACAAACTAAGGATCAGATTTTGGTAGACACTTAAAGGTAAAGCTCCTCTCGTCCACTTAGCAAAAGGTTCTTAATAATATAATCCCTTACGAAGACAAGAATTTTTCCCCACAAACCTTGTAAAACTTCAGAATCCCCAAAGTTACACGAGAAATTAGGACATTATTGTTTGTCCGTTTTTTTCACCAATTTGTTAAGGGGATAATCGGGTTTGAGGGCTTAAAAAATTCGAATCTTTTTTATTTGGTTATTAAATAGAATAATAAGTAAAGAACATTTTCTAAAAATCTCAAGTCGATCGGAGTAAAATTCTCAGAGGTAGAGCAGTTTTAGTTATGCAGTTTATGTAAAACCTTAAATGCGTTGTTCTCAAAACACAATTTTCAAAATTGGTTGTCAAGATATTTCGAAAATGCCTGAACCGATTTTTCTGAAACTTTGCACACTTCTTCTAGATATAGTTGGCTCGTGCTTAACACGAAGAATTTTAGAAATATTGATTTTGACGGATTTTATAGTATAAAACATGTTAAAAAGTGACTGAAAATTATTTAATTTTTTAAAAAAAGTTGTGCCAAAAAACGAAAAAAAAGGTTTTAAAAAATACCTTCTGTTAAGCACGAGACACATTCATATCCTAAAAGAAAATACTAGTTTTCTGGATTTAAGATGATTTCAAAATCCCGAAAGGAGCAAAATCTCGAAAGCCAAATCCCGAAAGGACCAAAATCCCGAAATACAAAATCTCGAATTCTTAAAAGTACAACTCCTACGATTGCATCCGCTCTTGCTGGAGACAAAGGAATCTTCTGTGTCTTGAAAAATTATTCTACACATTATCCTCCATATAATTTCATCCCTTTCAGGATTTTGAACATTCGGAATTTTGGCTTTCGGGATTTTGGTCCTTTCGGGATTTTGGCATTCAGGATTTTGGCTTTTGGAATTTTGGTCTTTTCGGGATTTTGGCTTTCGAGATTTTGGCCCTTTCGGGATTTTGAACAGTCAGGATTTTGGCTTTCGGGATTTTGGTCCTTTCGGGATTTTGGGTTTCGGGATTTTGGTCCTTTCAGGATTTGGCTTTCGAGATTTTAGCCCTTTCGGGATTTTGAACAGTCAGGATTTTGGATTTCGGGATTTTGGTCCTTTCGGGATTTTGGCTTTCGAGGTTTTGGCTGACTCCGTTTTTTTTAGATATTCCTCGGGTCACGTTATCTCATCCCTTCCAGGATTTTGAATATTCGGGATTTTGGCAACCTCCAAGTGGAATATATACTTGAGTTACGTTTCTTGTCCTCTCTTTCAGTATCTGACGTATTATGATAGAGCCCAAAAGGTAGAGATATCGACTTCGTGTCCTCCGTTATTCCCCATTCTTTATTCCGTTATTCCCGATTCTAATAGTCGATCTTGGGGTCACTAACATGCCCTTCTTGTTCTCCCCATTGCTTCCCTTCACTCTTAGAGATTACCTAGGTGTACATTTTTTTTTACATATACGAAAATAGATGAAACTAGGTGAAATCCGACTTCTTTTTTAAAGTGTAAACTTTACGAGAAACCAGTAAAAAATAACCATTTATGCAATTCTAAAATTCGTCGAATATTATTTTATTGATTTTTTTAAATAAAATTTTATTAGAATATTAGTCCGAATTCTTAAATATTTTTTCGGAATTCCGAATAGTCCTAAGTTCTAAATAAACATCTTAAAGCTTGATAAGCAAAAAAAAACAGAATTAGTTCGAATTCTTAATTGTTCTTTTTCTCGAAATTCCGCATTGCCAAAAATTCTAAATAAGCAATTTAGAATTTCAGACTAATTATGTTAAAACTTGATAGAAAAAACAGAATTAGTCCGCATTCGTAATTGTTGCTAATTTCTAAATCTAAATTCTGAAATTCTAAATTGTTGAATTAAGAACAATGCAATACGGTATTTCGAAAAAAAAACAATAAAGAATTCGGGATAATTCTGTTAAAATTTGATTAAACAAATCAATAAAATATTATTCAAAGAACTTTATAATTGCATAATAAATAATTTTTGGATCGAAAATTCTTTATTTAGAATTTGAAAACAAAATATTCCCTATATTCCCTATGAAAAAAAAAACTACAACAAAAAATATGCTTAGGGTGGCGGCAATACTTGTGGCCTCTGTCTTTATTTATTTATAGCAGCTTCCTCGCAAAAAGTTAAAAATATTTTATGTGTTTTAATAGCACATTACATTTTGATTGGTTTTCGGAATTACTTTCTGACAAAAATTGCGACATTGTGATAAGTAAAGACAGGCCACAAGTAATGCCACCACCCTATACAGAATTGTAGATTCAGTCGCACTATCATGGATTAAGAAATTTGTTCTAACACTGGAGAGAAATCCGAAAAAGTTAAAATAACATTCGGGAAATGTTAATTTTACCCTGCATTATTGATCCGAATTTAGTGTAAATATTACTCTTTTTAGGTGTATTGGGGGTTAACGTTACCCTTTTTTAATGTTCATTTTACCCTCAAAAGGTGTAAAATTAACATTAAAAATGTTGATATATTTTTACACCTAAAAATTGTTAAAATTACGAGGAAAAAAGTTAATCGCACCCTCTTTTTTTCTCAGTGAAGTGCAGAAGATCTGCAAAAGAGGAATCCCTGGGACTCAAACATTAAATACTATGGTATCAATACTTCATAAATACGGATAATTTTTGATTTTCAAATCGTCTATCACAAAAATAATCCATAAAAGAACTTTTATATGTTTCATCGTCAGAAGAAAACAACATTTTGATGTTTTTGAAGCCCATTTACAATATCTGTGAATTTATTTATTTCATAAATCATAATGTGAATGCATTAGTATCAAAAGCTAAAATTATATTTTTCAATTTACGATTTGAGACCAAAACATTTTAACTGTCAGTTGTATTATATGAATGCTGCAGAATTTTATGTGTCTAAGGCTATAAATAAAGGCAATATGTAATAAACTATAAAGTGACAAAGTGTTGAATATCAATTTCAAAGTACAACAATATATCATATTTACAATAAAGTGGATATGCTTTCTTTGTACATATAAATGTCTGAATCTAAAACAAAATATTTTTACACCATGTTTTTGGGCTTCTGTATTAATTAAATTAACCAAAGTGCTTGTCATTGCTGCTTATCTGTCGTAAAATATGTTTCAATTTTGGAAAACAAAAAGAAAAAAAACTAAAATTTGCAAGATGAATTTCAAATCATTTAACCATATAATCTTATTCAACTAATTGGGTTTGCACATCAGTGAGATATAGAAGTGCTTCCAAGAGAGATTATCTATTGTATTTTGCCAAAATTCTTTGATTAAGAGATCTAGTGAACAAAATAACGTCCTTCCTTCCCTCTCGCTCTTTTTCAGGTCCTCAGAATTTTGGCATGGGATATGGTGAATCATTTGGTTTACTATTTGGGTACACAAGATAAGAAACCTGGCCAGAAACACCTGTACGTGGTAAAGGATCCGGTGAATGAGGATGTAAGAAGGTAAGGGAAATTGAGCACTTTGTGTGTGTGGGAAGAGATGTATGGTTCATTTTATATCAACTGCAAATACATAATGTACCAACAACACAGAAGTATTAAAGTGCGGTGGCAATTGCAATTTCCCTCAATGCCAGGTGCACGTCCGGAGCACATAAATAAGTATGAAAGCTTATTTTAAAACTCATTCAACTGAATATATATATTTTTTTACCAAGTCATTGACGTAATCTAGGTTTTAATTTAAAATATAAAAAAAATAACAGCAGTAGCAAATTTAATTAAAACTCTTCGAAGTTATTGAAAAGAATTTTTTGTGTTTAATATTGTTTATCCGGTAATGGCATAATGCCGAAAAAAAAGTAATAAATACAGTCAATAGAAAATGTAAAGTTCAATTTTATTGCTCGAACTCCACAGAGAGAGAGAGAGAGAGAGAGCAATTTATTTATATAGGATGGAGTAACCACTTATCGCCATGCTTAGGAAAAACAGGAATGAATTTTATTGTAACTTTTGAACACTTATTACAAGATTACTCAAATTTGACACAAAATTACTTAGATGTATTGGCTCTAGATTCGTGAGAACAATAGTTGCACGATTTATCGCTGGACTACTTAAAAAACTGATTTTTATTAACAATGCAAAAATAACCACTTCCTTGTCACTTTTTACCACTTTTCGCCACTTTTGCAACCACTTCTCGCCACTTTTGCAATCACTTCTCGCCACCCACTTTAAAAGGTCCAAACTCAATTATTATAGGCAATGTTATAAAAAGAATGGGGGAAACTGGGGCACCACCGAACACGGGGTAGCACCAAATACTAATTTTCATTGTTAAACTATTTGGAGTATCTCAACCATTTTTTTTCAGTAGACAAGCATCTTTATAGTGCCTATAAATGCCTATAGGTCTTGTCTTCAGAAATCGAATATCTAATTAAAAAATCGCAGTGTTTGGTGCAATCCCATGTTTGGAGGTGCCCCAGTTTCCCCTACATTCCGCGTTTCTTTTTCCTATTGATCACCTTATTATTATTCGTTTTTAAATGATTTTCTTCTTCATTTGAGAAATCAAATAAGAGAAATCAAGAGATGGCGACAGGTGGTAAAATCATTTTCAGAATATTACCACTTTTCGCCACACCCGATTTTTATAAAAAAAATAATATATAATGAAATATTGATTAACTAACTACGATTTTTATGTATTCCACAAGTGTAATTAAATATTCAATAGATAAATTATTTATCAAAAAAGGTATATTTTGCTTGATGAAAATTTGATGACATTTAGTACATTTGGTACGTAATATTAGATTCGATGCACTTGCTTAAAATATTACCCTAAAAAAATGCTCAAAATCGTAAATCCAAAGAGAAGAACTATTATTTTTTGACTCTATAGGGGAGACTGGGGCAATAAGTCACAAAATGGATATTTTATTTATTTACAAGCTACTCGAGCGCTTCAAAAATTTCTAATTAGCGCAGTTTTGTAGGAAATTTACCTCTCTACAACTTTGTGAAAGTAATTTTCCTCTATTTTGTAAGCAAATAAGTTTATCGAGCCAATTTCTAAAAGGTAATTTTGTGACTATCCTCAAAAATGCTGGGGCAAGTAGTACCAGACATTGGGTAATATCATATTTTTTGATTCGCTTCATTACGGGCTTCCGTAAATTTGAAAAAATACCTAGAGGACATATTTTCATAGAAAATTTATTCATCTACACTTTTGTAAAACAGCGTTTTCTCTGCGAGAAAACTGAGAAAAAGGGAGAAAAGCGCTTTTCAAGCTATTTTAGAAAAAAAAACACACAAAAGACTGCAAATCGTTTGACCAATGCAAACAACAAGCGGCGAGACATGATAATGACGTTTCTTTTCGCCGTGAGACATCAGAAATTGCTTCGCTCTTTGTTACTTTTTGCTCCATAGCTTTTGTTACTTTTTACCCCAAGTGGCCATTTTTAATAAAAGGATTTCTAGAGAAAAGAACCTTTGTGAAATTCTAAAATAGATCGCGGATTCGTATTCGAAGAATCCAAATTATTTAGAAAATATTCACCAGTGCATCAATTTTGGAAAATAAGTAGGTAATAATTGTTATCCTCTCTAAGGAAAATATTTAAAAAATAGGACTAAAAATTTCGATATTTTTTATTTTCTAAATTCTTTGTTGTAATTCTAACAAACTTTCGATATTAACGAAGATCTACGTTATCTATAGAAAAAAATTGAGCTGCTATCGTTTTTACCTTGGAAGATATTGAATTTTGAATTTTTCGATTTGTGACTTTTTGCCCCAGTCTCCCCTACATAGCAGAAGTAAAAATACCAATAACTTTGCGGGTCATTTATTTCAGAAATCGCGAAAAATAGCGAAAAAGTAAACCCAAGAAAGGTAAATCACTTACAGGTACTATACCGACTTATGACCTATTAAGTTCAATGCAGTCGGGTTGAAAATTTCAAGATCTTTAAAAAAAATCAAAATTAAGCAAATCGATTGAAAAATAAGCCCTTCAAAGTGATTAAACTTTGTTCTTTGAGAATTCGATATCGAAATGTTTCTCGAACATAGGTGTCCAAGGACGAAATATTCGCCTTGATTACCTCTAAAATATATTCGAAAATGAATGAAATAGTTGGAGCCGTTTTCAAAATAAACCAAAAAAAGGAAATATGATTTTGAAGGAGAAGGACGGGGTGAGGAGAAAAAGAAATAATAACGTCTAAATGTTGACTTATGGTGGGGTCGCCGAATACCGAAAGTCGATATGTCTTACCGTTTGGCCTTTAGACGTGTCACAAGTTGAAAAAAGTGGATTATATAATTGCTTTCTCTCTTTAAGTTCGAGCAGTAAAAATAATCTAAATATAACAATAACTACCTATATTTTTTTACATTAACACAGGAAAACTGTGCCAAATTTCGAACAGATTTGATGCGAGCATCAAATTTGAATTCTTGCAAACTTATTTTTCTAATTAATTCTTTTTTGAAGAATGTTGCTTGAAACTTTGCAGAGTAGTAGTTTGTCGCATTTATTTTCTCTGGAAAAATTAATACATTTAAAAATTAACAAAAATATAGGTAAACCTTGTATTGTGTTCAATACTGATCATAAAATATTCTAGGAGTTTCTTATATACCCTTTGAGAACTTTTTCCAAGGTTTTTCCAAAGCGTCTCGTTGGTATAAGTTAGTTAGTTAGTTAAATCTGTCCAAAATTTGGCAGAATTCAGTTTTGTTAGTTTAACATGTAGTCAAATGTAAGCATAGTTCGCACACAGTGAACAGAATCACTGCAAACAAAGAAAACGATCCGATTTGTTTCTTTGTTTGAAAGGACCTGTAGGGTGGCGGCATTACTTGTGGCCTGTCTTTAGTTATGGCCAAATCGCAATTTTTATCAGAAAATGATTCTGAAAACCAAAAAATATGTGACCTGCTATTAAAACACATCAAATATTTTTAATTTGGAAAATTTTCTAAATTTTCGAAAGACAGAGGCCACAAGTAATGCCGCCACCCTAGTTCGTCATTAATCAGCTCTTCGCAAACAAAGAGAAAATTTGCATCGATGGAAGGTTCACTGTGTGAGAACTATACCTACATTCCCCTATATTGAGTATTGAATTTGAAAAATGAGAAAGGAAATATTGTCTATTGATACTTTCTTTTAAAGTCACAACCATTATATTTCATTCGGAAAGAAACATATTTTCTAATCTTTAATAGATTATTTTCGATATCTCTTACCGTTTCTCCTTTATTTAAGTTACAAAACGACCATCGTATGTTGTTTTTTTTTGTATAGAATTATTTAAAATTAGCTTTTTACTTAGCTCACAGAGTCGATAGGGAAACGGCAAAACCTCTGACAAGTTGCCTAAAATTTGAAACAGCATAGTAAAGTCATACAGCATAGTAAAAAAAAATGATACTGATAGATACAATATTTAAATTATATTTTAAATTGGTTTTCTAATATCTTTTCCAAAATTCTCCGGTTCATAAATGTGAAGGTGCATTAACCCCTTAATGGAATAGTTCTTCCATCCACAGATCCGAACCACAATGTATCACCTGTGACCTGGGTGAAGTGCTATGGAGTAGTCGATACTATTATAGTAATTGTACCCACTTCGAAGTGCATATGAGTCCAACTTCTTCCATTTCATCAGACGTAGGAATCGAATATTATATCTTGGAGTGCCTCGGTCCAGGACTTCCGCTATCAGGTAAAAAAAAACTATAGCTAAATAAACAAATTAATTAAATAATTGAAAAAGCGCCAATGTCATGTCACACCACAATGTTGGTTAAAATGTAATTCAATTGTCAGACGGTCTATGTCAACAATTTGTAATTGCAAATTTTTTTATGTTCCCCTGTTGGTATTCCATGAAGCAATGTTGTATTTAGTTGAGGAATTCATGAGTCAATGAAGTAAAATTTCTGACATTGTGACAGTGTGCTAACATTAAATTTGATTATTCATATTCCTTGTTCACTTTGCATTAACATTTTAATTAAATTTGTGATGTTAGTCTAATGACAATAATATATTCAATATGCAATTCAGAATCTAAGATGAGTCTATCAAAGATAAATCAACCAAGAGATTTTCACTACAAGAACAGCGATTGATGTAGAAAGGATTTAGCTAAAGAATGAGAGAAAAAAGATCGGAATTTAAATAGGAGTCAGTATATGATTTGATATATAGAATTCATCAAGTATCTATTTACAAAATAAAATCTCTACAAACTATGGATGGAAATATGGGGAAAAACATCAATTTTGCCCTTTCCGTGTCACTGATATATAAAAAAAGTGGCAATAGAGTCATGTCAGTCGCATCTAGATTAATGACCTGGCTCAATTTTTCCAATCATTTTCAATACTCACGCATTTTTCACTCAATCATCATTGGGTTGTGGAAGGGGGATGATTGATTCATCAAATACGCAAAAATCATGCCTCGAAAGTCTAATTTCGACAAATATAGGGGCAGTTGAGGAAGATTCAGTCGTACCTCGAACTGAACTATATGAGATTGTTTCACAAAAAAAATTATAAGTAAAAGTAAAACATAGAATGGTTCTGTTCAGTAGTAACCTTTCGAAGAGTCAAAGCCACTCCGAAGCCAAGCCAAATCTATTCGAAAATCTACCGGAAGCCTAAAGTGCAAGTTCACGTATTCGCCGCTTTAGCGCTGATTGTTCTTCCACTTCGAACTTCGGTATTCCTGAACCTTCAATTGTCAATAATGTCAGCAACAGTGTATCAACGTTTGCTGCAAAAGTAATTTTTTGGGGAATTTCAAGATGGAAGAAGGTTTGAATTTCAATTTTATTAAGATAAGTGTTCTTTACGAACTTGCTCAGTTTTATGTACAGTGAGTGTCAATAGTTTGTTGCCTAATGCAAGTTTTAGAAAACAAGTGAAAAAAAAATGATAGAAAAAATTACTTTTTCAAATTTTCCTTTTTGCAGATGAGTTCCCTGTAATCCGTAGATATTATTTATATTTTCCAAATGACATGAACTAAATGACCAAATGACATGAACTCAAAATGTAACCGGTTTACATTAAGTTGTTTGCAAGTTTTGACCATATTGGTTTTTTAAATGAGGCAACAAACTTTTGATTTCTCAAAAATGACCAACTTTTGGAAAACAATTATTTTTGATATGAAATAAAATTAATATTTTTTTTGAAAAATATAAATAATATCTACGGATTACAGGGAACTCATCTGCAAAAAGAAAAATTTGAAAAAGTAATTTTTTCTATAATTTTTTCACTTGTTTTCTCAAACATGCATTAGGCAACAAACTATTGACACCCACTGTAACTCGTCAATTATATGAACGAGAGGATTCAGACTCCGTTCAGCAATAACCTTCCCGATTTGGGAGCTCTCTCCGATTGAGGTTTTTACTGTATCGATTCGAAGATGTATCAGAGAGAACTTATCTAAAAACCCGTTGGAAGCTCGAAAGTTTAAAACAACGCCAATAATAAGTAGAAAATTAAGTGCACTGCCCCAAATCCTATGCCATGTGAACCAAAAAGACCCTTTGACAAAGCAAGAAAAGACTAAAAATTTGACCACTGAGGAAGGCTTGGAGTCCGAGCCGAAAGCTTTAAGAAGAACTTGAAAATTTTCTTTGCTTCTTCTTACCCGACGCTCACTGGTTTCTACACCTATTGAATTAATCCTCGGAAATTACCAAAAAAGATTTTTGGATCACCTGTGACCTAATGGTCCTTAATGGTCTCTACACACTAGTAGAAATTTCTTTGAAAAATGCCTTTTTAAAGATAATTTCCCTTATCCTTGTAGGAAGAAACGTCAGAATTTTTTTAAAAGGGTAATTTTTGACGAAAATTGCTTCTGGTGTGTAGACACCATATATGATCACGTAATGCCCTAGAGACACTTACGACTTAAGCCGACAGACGGCTTAACGTAATTATAATCAAAATAATGATTAGATTACATCGTGGGGGAAATTGTTTTTCAAACTGCAGTGGGGATTTTCGGAAGGAAGCTCCATCCGGGCGCGGCAACACAAACTGCGGAGTTTTTAACCTAAAGATAAAAAAGAACGCACTCTTCTCCAGAGCTTTCGACGGCTCCGTGTCTTCCTCAGTGGTCAAGTGATGTCAAAGATCACTGGTTTTCGTTAGGTGGGGGATCTTATAAATTTTGTGGGAGGGTTCCAGGGTGCTAATACATAGATCTCGGAGACACAGCACCAAACACTCTTCAAACCTAAGGAGACAACTCTTAATGATTGTGTCGAAAGCTCTGGACAAGAGTGAGTTTTTTTATCTTTGGGTTGAGTCCGGACGGAGCTTCCCTCCGAAAATCTCCACTGATCAGATTACACTTCCATCAGTCACTGAACATCAGATAATGGGAAAGTAATGGGAATTTAGTCAAACCATTATTTTGATTATAATTACGTTAAGTTGGCCCTCGATTTAAGTCGTAAGTGTGTCTAGGGCATAAGTATCAGCCAATCATCTCTTTACTGGATGCTTTTTGAACAAAATCCAGACATTATCAAGCCTAAAGAAAAAGTTATAATTCGTCAAATTATTTGTTAATGTTTGTGAATTTCTAATGAAGACTTATGGAAATTTTCGTAAATCGTTTAACTCACCAAAAAGTTCGTAAGAGTTTGTATTTTTCGCAAACTTTGTTCATATCATGAGCACTAGGCGTGCATTTTTTGTTCCATTGTACATGTTGCTTTTGTCTGACAAAACATTACGAACAAGTAACAAAACTTTGCTAATATTTTTCTTTTCGAAATATATATGAACAAATGTTCGTAAAATAACAATAAATGCTTTTCAAGTGATCAAGATATTAACGATGTTTTTGAAAAAGTGCAAACTTTTACGTACTTTATAATGGGCTACACGATTTACGAAAATTTCGTAAATCTCCGGAGTGGCAATTCGTACACTGAGAAAAAAAGAGGCTACGCTTAACTTTTTTTCGTCATAACTTTAACACTTTTCGGGTGTAAAAATATATCAACATTTTTTAATGTTAATTTTACACCATTTTAGGGTAAAATCAACATGAAAAGGGTAACTTTAACCCATAATACACCTAAAAAGGGTAATATTTACACCAATTTCGGATCAATACTGCAGGGTAAAATTAACATTTCCAGAATGCTATTTTAACTTTTTCGGATTTCTCTCAGTGTACACATTTACGAAATATTTTTTCTCTGTAGCTTTTGACGAGTAATAAATCATCATACAAGATTGTTTTGAATCCTATTTTCAATCACAAAAGAATAGAAAAAAAATCTCTGAAAGAAAACTGCCCAATCTTGTGTCTGGCCCACCTCTCCCCTAGTCCATGAGATAGCGCGTGAAAAGGAAGTCACTAGGTATAAGGGTAATCGGAAGAAGTGGAAGTGAGAAATTGAAAGAAATAAACCCTTATGGCATAAAATATTCAAATAATAATGCATTATTTCAGACTGAGCTATAGATAGAGAAAGTATACATAATATAAGGATAGTGGGACACTAGAGAGATGACTTTATTAGCAACGTATGCTATTTCCTCATGCTTTTCTTGCCAAATGCACACTTGGTCAATCCCCTTGGGCTCGAAATGTGCATTTTGTGGCTGGAGTAAAGTGATATTTCTTAGTAAACTGTCTTGCTCAGAACATTGGGTATTTCATTTTCATGAGGCTTTTTGAAAATCGATTTTATACTCGTATTTGTGGGGATTTTCTTGTGTCTAACAATATATGTATAAACATAATCCATGCAAAATGCTATTGCACTTAAAGTTATACCTTGCTTGAAAAGTTGTTTTAAAAACATTCGGAATCGTCTAAACACTGAGAGAAATCCGAAAAAGTTAAAATAGCATTCCGGAAATGTTAATTTTACCCTGCAGTATTGATCCGAAAACGGTGTAAATATTACCCTTTTTACGTGTATTATGGGTTAAAGTTACACTTTTCATGTTAATTTTACACTTAAAAAGGTGTAAAGTTAACATTAAAAAATGTTGATATATTTTTACATCTAAAAAGAGTTAAATTACGGGGAAAAAAGTTAATCGCACCCCCCTTTTTTCTCAGTGAAGGCATTTACACATTGGGAATAATTTTTGAGAAAAATGCCATTTTTGACAGAATTTTGACGTTTCCGTCTACAGCACTGGGAGCAATTTCCTTCAAAATAGCATTTTTGACGAAAATTTCTCCCAATGTGTAGAGGCCTTAACACTGAATAGCATGAAAGGTGTCAAATTATTGCTATTATTAACAAAATGAAGCTAAAAAATCACAGATTTTCAACACTTGGTGTTTTCTGCGAGCTTTTATCTGTAAAGATATAAAATTTAGTAAATTAATTATAACGCAATACCAATTCTAAAGAAACGTAAAGCAAATTTTGCATAAACTCTTCTAAATTCAGCAGTTCAAAATTTTAATCTAAAATAATTATACTTTTCATTCGCAATCCACAGAAAATGTTTTACGATAAGGGCCTAAATGTGAATTTAGTATAACGATTCACTTTTTCATTTTCAGCGATTCACTTTTTTACCTAATAACTTTAACATTTTTTAGATGTAAAAATATATCAACATTTTTTAGTGTTAATTTTACACCTCTTTTAGGGTAAAATTAACATGAAAAAGGGTAACTTTAACCCCTAATACACCTAAAAGGCATAATATTAACACATATTTCGGATTAATACTGCAGCGTAAAATAAACATTTCCGGAATGTTATTTTAACTTTTTGAATTTCTCTCACTCAATGATACACAAATATATTTATTGTAAAAAGTTATTATTTTAATGAAGATTCAAGAAGAATCACACTGTGAACAAGTTTTTCTTTTATATCTTATCCTTAATAAAATGTTTATTTTGCATATTATTCCATGAAGACCTAAATTTTAAGATTTCATGCAGGTTCGCTTGCTAACGAGGTAAATATTTTGCATACTGAATAATAAAAGAATAGCAAAAAAACCGTGAAAACTCCCGGTGAGTTCATGTTAAGTGAGATTCTTTTCAGTCACTCTATAAGTTGTGTTAACTATCACGTTTTGTCCTTTCGATATCATACAACGTACTATAATTTTAGTAAAATCGAAAATAGAAATTTTGTGATATTCGATATCGAAATTTTGAATATTCTAATGTTGTTATAGAGGATTATAGAAGTTTACTAAACCCAAGACTTCACCTGTTTATCAGTAATCAAAATCGAATAATTGCAACACAGAGTTAGAATAACGTATTAAGCATTGTGTGTCTCAGGGTGTCCGAGAGATTTAAGTTATTTTTAACTGATAGATAGCTTCAAGATCTAGCTCTTTATCATACTAAAATTTAAGCCTATCTTATGCACCAGATATTTTTAACCTTTACCTCAAAGGTTGGAAAAGTATTTGTACAAGAGAGAAACAGACGTTACAGTCAGAAGCATGGGACTATCAACATTCATTTTTTTTCCATAAATTTATACATAGAGACACTGAAACCTAATAGAAAGCTTTCTGCTAAAGAATTTCCGATCATTCTAATATATATGAAATTGTGCATTAAAAACTATCTAAAAAGAAATACGTTATTTAAATTCCTCATAATGATTTTAAGGGTAATAAAATTGATTTTCGGACACAAATTACTTATCGGTTCATAGCCGGTTCATTACCGGTTCACGATCGATTTAAAACGATTCAAAAATCACTCAAAACATTGCCCAAAATAATTTGGAACTAACATAAGGTAAGGTACTCTCTAGTCGGCCGTTTAAAAAGTCGGCCACTATGGGTTCTTCAAGTTGGCCGGTGGAATTATTTATTCATATTATATAATTTTGCAATAATATTCCAGGAGTTTTATAACATCATAAGGTCAATAATTGTATAAATAACACAAATGACCGAGAATACAAATGAAATTAGACACAAAACATTAAAAAAATTATTAAAAGTCAGAGGATTCAAATTTACCTTAAGCAATATTGGTCATTTTTCAGCATATTTTGATGTTCTTTGTAATATTCACGACATTTTTTCACAAAGAGTTATTCGATTTATTACCTGTACAGATTACTTTAGCAGTCAAATTTTGAGTCAAACCGCAAGTTGAGAACTTTAACTAACTCACTGTGCAATAAATTTATTTTCATTATTGATAAAAATATTAATTTTCTGTCTTAAATGTGAAGGTGTGAAATTTTAAAGCCATGTTCCTCAATTCGGCCGGCTAAATAAAAGAATAAAAAGAATTTTTCCCTTACAATTTTTTGTTTTCTTAAAATTACTATTCTTTAAAGGTTTTCTTTCTTTCTTTCTCAATATCCTTTTCTAGTCCATAAAAACGTTACGGGCTTTTAAAATTTGAAAAAGGGTGGCCGACTAGAGGAACCCCAGGTGGCCGAGTAGAGAAACGCTTATATTGAAGTGGCCGAATTGAGGAACACTCTACATTTTTAAAACATTTTAATTTTTTAATAATCTAAAATTATTTTATCTCCAAATAAAGTGTACAATCAGATGGACAAAGATCTATACTACAACTTAGGGTGAAAATTTGATCAAAACAGGCAAATTAAATGTCCTTTTACATAAGTTTTTCATAAAACCCATCCTTAAGTGGCCGACGTACAGCCCCTTACCTTAATTGAATTTCGATTAAAAATTACTTGAACCGGTTACTTGAATTAAATGAACCGGTTAATTATCGGGGAGTGAAAAAATTGAGCTACGATTAACTTTTTTTCCTCGTAACTTTAACCCCTAATACACCTAAAAAGCATAATATTTACACCGTTTTCGGATCAATAATGCAGGGTAAAATTAATATTTCCGGAATGCTATTTTAACTTTTTCGGATTTCTCTCACTCAGTGTACTTTCAGTCATTAACCATATTTCATGAACTTTCAAAAGCAGAATGACTAAATTGGCCCTTCTTTCCAAAATCGTATAGAAATCGTCTGATTTAGGGGGTCAAACAGTGAAATTTGTATGAACCTATAGAATGAGGTTAGAAGGAGGCGAAAAACCCATTCTTTCCGTACAGAAGTAGATTTTGAAAAATTCGAAAATCTATTTGAAGATCCAAAAAAGAGACTTTCTTACTTCTAGATAATTCCGCAAGGTGGCTGATGTACATCTTGTTCGAATTTCGAAGTGCTCAAGTGTCAAAATGTGACGGTCTTCACATTGTTGTGAGGAAAAAATCAGAACAACGACGTTTACTGTTCTTGCCCCAGTATTTAATCACTCCATAATCACTGAGTAACTCTTTTTCCAGCTTTTTGGTGCGATAGTTGATAAATTATCCCCATCTTGTTCCAAAATTTAGTATGAAAATTCGAAATTGAATTTGAATTCTTCGAACTTCAACGACTTTTTGTGCAAATAGAGTTCCATTTACCTTTAATTCAAGACACTATTGGAGAATCAAAATCTACTTCTGTTTGGGCTCAGTATAGAGTTTCGCACAATACAAGATTTCAAACAAACTAATTTGGAATTTGGAGTTTGATAAATCTGAATGTAATTCAAGAGTTCTTGGAATATTATTTAATACACTTTTAATCAAGTTCAAGGGGGTTTTCTAAACTTTAAATTGGTTTGTCGGAAGTTTCTCATTGTTCAAATATTACCAATTTACCTACAAATTGTACTCTACCTTCATTTTCACGGTTTTTTTATATATTTAAAATTTAAAAGAAATCCAGATAGTGTATTTATCAACCATTTGGGACATTTGAAAAAGTTTTGCATCTGTCACATGCTTGAAACTTCCCAGTTTTCCATACACAGAGAAAAATATTTTGTTCAATGATTTGTAAATGTTTGTAAATTTCTGTTACGAACTTGAAAAAAATCTCGTAAATCGTAAAGCTTATTGAAAAATTCGTAAAAGTTTGTACCCTTTTCACAAATGTTGTTCCTAAAATAATCACTTGACGAGCCTTTCTTGTCATTTTACAAACAATTGTTCGTAAAAGTTTGTAAACGTTCGCAAAATTTTGCCATTTTTTTGTAAAGTTTTGGCATTTCAAAAATGTTGTTCGAAACATAATCACTTGACGAGCCTTTTTTGTTCTCTTACAAAAAAATTGTTCGTAAAAGTTTGTAAGCGTTCGCAAATGTTATACGAAACATAATCACTTAACGAGCCTGTTTTGTCCTTTTCAAACAATTTTTCGTAAAAGTTCGTAAACGTTCGCAAATGTTATTTCACATATGTTGTTCGAAACATTGCTCACTTTACGAGCTTTTTTTGTGCTTTTAAAAAGATTTGTTCATAAAAGTTCGTAAACGTTCGCAAAATTTTGTCATTTGTTTTTAAAGTTTTGGCAGACACACAAGAATGTACGAAAAAATTGTTGGTAAAAGAACAAAAAAAAATGCTCATTAAATGATCATGTTACGAAAACTGTTTGTGGAAAAAGTATAGGAGAAAGCGCGCTACCTTCGGAGGATTTATGCTTTGCACAAATTATTTTTTTCAATGTGTTTGTGTTATAAATGAATTTGGTCCATTATAATATTATATTTTAATAGCTAGTACAATGCCTCAAATTTTCAGAAAAGAGCTATGGGTGAAATCTATAAGAAACATAGAGAATAGAATGAATTGTCCGAAGCTTGAGTTGTCCGAAGTCCGAAGGTAGCGCACTTCCCCCTAAACTTTTGCGAACTCTTTAGTAGATTATACGGATTTACGAGCATTGTGTAATACGGGCTTCAGACCTAAGGCTTAGCCATCTGGCTTAACTCCTATAATTCCTTATCAGGCACGATGTTTTAGGAAATTGTTGTTTAGAATTGGATATTAAGAGCAAATGATCCATTAGATTTTGAAAAATCAATAAAATTGCTTGTTATTTAGATTTTTGAGACCTTGGGGAACTTGGCTAAACCTCCAGTCTGAAGCCGGCATAAGTCGCCAGTAGGAATTCAGAAACGTTTACGAAAACTTTTATGAAAGATATTTTTTTCTGTGTATTCGCTGATCTAGAATTGGTTATTTAAGGAAACTATCATATCTAAACTAAATTACTTAGAACAATTTTAGAAGAGACACCCGCATTGTAAGTGATAAAGTTGGTGAATTAAATTATGGCTTGCAAATGACATAATATATTTATGTATTTCTATGGGAATTGAATTGAAATAATAATGGGAGAAGTGGAGGGGGATTTCTAAACTATGCGCGTGTACATAAATGTTATTTACATAATGTACATGGATGATATGAAACAATTTTCTCAATGTCTTTTGTTGGCACAGGGGTCCATTCAGCAGAAACCCATCGCCTTGTTCGCATTCTATACGATACACGACCGTATCATACAGAGAGATTGCAACAGCTCGCCCTCCCAACTAGTCGTTCCTACGAGATACCCCTGTTGCACGGTACACGGGCACAGGTGCAGATCCTCCTTCCACCCAGTTGGAGAGAAGAACTGAGAGATGCAGCATTTCCGGTGCTCGTTGAAGTGTAAGTGATTGCTCCTCATTTCTCACTCTTTTATATAGAAAACTCTTGCACCAAGATGGGTGAAATAATTGCATGACTTTTGTACACTTTCACTCCCTCCGGGTGTGCTTTTCTTGTGGGAATTGCGGCATGAAGGAATGGCAGACCTGGCTCCCTTACAGTTTCCGACAAGTTCAGAATTGACTGGGGTACCTATATGTCCAGTCGCAATGACGTGGTGTACATTCGACTAGATGTGCGGGGTTCCAAAGGCCAAAGTAAATCCGCCCTGTATCGACATTTGGGCGGTGTTGAAGTTCAGGATCAATTATCTGTACTTAGGTAAGTTATTTTAATTGCACTTTAATTTTTTATTGCCACTAAATTCCCTTGAATGCAATTCGCTCTCCATTCACCCCAAAATAATTTACATAAAACTTTAATTAAATGAACTTTAGCAAAACTATAATTATTTCAGCAAATGCTATTTTACAAACTTCTTCAAAGTTAAACCTTAAAATTATAAACTGTCGTAAATGTGAAAACGAATTCCTAATTTACAGTGCCGTGCAACTGTACAGAACTCATCTATTAATCAATCTCATATAACTTTAATGGTATATGGATCATCTGTTCACAACGAAATTTTGTATAAACGTGATAGCTCGCCACATGAATCTTAATCTTGCATATCAAATTCTTATAATATAGAATTTAATATCTTTTCTTAAGAGAAATGAAAATAAAATTGCATCTTGGCGCTTTATTATCATTTATGGTGCAATTCTCATTATTTTTTTTAATGTGAAAATATGTTGTTAGACCAATTTAAGCAAATTTTTGTGAGCAATCTCTACCACTTTAAAATAAACTTTTAGATAAAATATTGATTAAGTATTAAGTAATTACAAAATGAAAATCATGCACTTGAATTCACATTAATGACAATTAATATGAAATGTGACGACAAAAAGCTCATTAAAATTAATTTCAAATTATTCCCTTGGCTAGACAAATATATCCATCATTCTAAAAAGCCATGGCTTAAATGGATCAACTAGTTGTTAATCGGTAATGAAACTTTAATTTACCGATAAAAATTTTTATTCCTTTTAATTGAATTATTTGGAATTATGTCTATAAAATTGTTCTCAAATTTTGACAACTGATTTTAATTTCAGATTTAAATCAAGCGTAAATCGATAATCATGATAAAGCAAACAAAAAGAACTTTGTTGAAAGCTGAAACTCGTGAGCAAGACTTACTTTCCCCTTTAGTTGAACTACTAAATGACTTTCTTCACACAAACAATTTATACGCTATTAATTTAAAGTGAATAGCAACAATGTTACGAGTTTTGAACATTCCGCAAAGCTGGGACACTATTCCGCATATCCCTTTTTGAACGTTTTACTACGGATTCTCCAAGTTTACATACCAACTCGGACATTTACACCAAACCTCCCATCAACGACTATTAGTAATGGTCTCTTCAGACCTTAGACACGTAGTTTGAATTTTGTAAATTTATAAACATAACTTACGGTAGGGTAAGTGTGCCAAATTCCGGCCAGCTTGCAATTTCGGCCACATATTTTGTTCCTCGAATTTCCATGATTTTTTAGTTTTTACATACTCTAGAGATTATACAATGCAAAAGAATAACAAAAAATGTAGCTTCGACAAACGAGATGACGTGAAAAAGATATTGGAAGAATTTTCGAAGGGCAAGGAACTATGAGAATGAAGGTGGCCGAAATAGGGCACCAAAGCTATGTCTACATTTTTATTCATTTTAAAATGTATTCAGAATGATTTTAGAGTAAATAAAGACGGTAAACTCTTTACAAGGTTCCAAGCAACACTCTTACAAAGGAAGAATAAAACAATCAATTTGTATTTAAAATATTACATTTCAGACTTGAGACTTTGACGCTTGCATGCAACTATGCCGAAATTTGGTACACTTACCCTAAGTGTACCAAATTTCGGCATAGTTGCAAAAAATAAGTAGTATAGTCGAGATTTTCCACCTAATAGCGAAATAGAGCTCGGCTGGAATTTCGCGGGAAATTCATATTTCCTGCCTCTCGGCCCATGCAAGGCCATTTATTGGTAGTGTAGTTCTGTTGCCCGCCGAGTGAGGGACTGGCTGACAGGCGACACTGTCAGGGTCAGTCGGTAACATTGTCTGGAAGAGTCCTGATGGGGGCAAAGAGCTGGGTCGCTGCCGGGCAATTGGCCGCGATCAGCCTTCTTCTCTCTGATGAATCTTTCAGGGCAACAGCCCGACAACAATAGCAAAGTCCTGAGTTTGAAATTTAATAGGGGAGCCTGGGGCAAAAAGTCACAAATTGAAAATTTGCAAATTCAATATCTTCCAAGATAAAAGAGATGGCGGCTTAAATTTTTTTCCATAGATGGCCTCCATAGACCTTCTTCAAAGTCGTAAGTTTCTTAGAATTCGAACAAGGAATTTAGAAAATAAAAAATATCGAAATTTTTAGCCCTATTTTTGAAATATTTTCCTTGCAGAAGATAACAATTATTACCTACTTATTTTCCAAAATTGATGCACTGGTGAATATTTTTTAAACGATTTGGATTCTTTGAATTTGAAATCACTATCTATTTTAGAATTTTACAAAGATTCTTTACTCGAGAAATCCTTTTATTAAAAATGGCCACTTGGGGTAAAAAGTAATAAAAGCTATGGAGCAAAAAGTAACAAAAAACGAAACAATTTCTGACATCCCACCGCGAAAAGAAACGTCAATGTGTCGCCGTTTGTTGTTTGTAGCGGTCAAACGATTTGCAATCTTTTGTGTGTTTTTTCTAAATTAGCTTAAAATGCGCTTTTCTCGTTCAGATAGAGAAATCTGTGTATTAAAAAGGTGTATAAGAATAAATTTCCTATGAAAATATGTAATCTAGGTATTTTACTTAAATTTATGAAAGCCCGTAATAAAGCAAATCAAAATGTGATAATACCTCTTACCTGTAGGAGAATTCTGTAATTTTCGTGGCATTATCACGCGTGAGTTCGAAACCTGACAATGCCATTCGAGCTTTTTTGTCATATCATATGAGTTCGAAAATGAAATTCATTGATTTTTTAATGAAATCCCTTTACTTGATGAATTTATGAAAATACAGTCTGCCTTGGTTGATTTGTTTAACAAAATTCATTGTCATTTGAATTGCCAGAGATCTTAAATATGTGACTTCTGACAATGTCACGTGAGCTGAAATGGCAATACCACGGCTACAGAATCGCATTTTCGAAAAAGCTCTCCTAAGATTCGAACCCAATTTGTCATATGGCATTGCCAGAGCGTTACAGAATTCCCCTCCTGGTACTATTTGCCCCAGCATTTTTTAAAATGATCACAAAATTACCTTTCAGAAAACAGCTCGATAAATGTATTTCCTTACAAAATAGAGGAAAATGACTTTCACAAAGTTGTAGAGCTGTAAATTTCCTATAAAACTGCACTAATCAGAAATTTCTGGGGCACTAAGGTAGCTTTTAAAAAAATAAAATATCCGTTTTGTGACTTTTTGCCCCAGGCTCCCCTATTTTTAATATATCCCATGTGACACAGGGTAAAGGAGCCCAGCGTTGAGCCATTAATTAACACCCAGCTTTAGGCACTTTTTTCAGTCCTTATCGTCAAGATCTGAGTGGTAGGCCCGAATTAAGGACTGGATTTTGCCACGTACATCAATGGCTGGCAAATGAAACTATCAAATGCACCTCCTGATTTCACTTCCAAATACTATATAAACGACAGAAGCTACAAGGATATTGATTTGTTTTATTTGACTGGTATTAACGATTTAACACTTTAGAAAAGGAAAAATCACTGTGTAAAAAAATTGTCTCCTAAAATACCCACGAAAAAGAAATAAAACATGTATTTTATTGTTGTAAATTCTTCAATGTTATCACTACACTTTTCCCTACACGAAACACAGTGTTGCATATTTATTATTAGGGGGAAGGGGGCACCTGTGACAGTGGGGCACCGATCCCAAGCTTCGTATAATTTTTTCCTATTTTTCTTAATAAATGTGATTTTTAAACGTTTAACTTTTTTGACTGTTTATTTCTCCTGATCTTCACGCACTTTCAACAAATTGATAACTCAAGATATTAGCTTTATTCCGACAATTGTAACTTAGCAAGATTTGATATGAATAGAGACTATTTTTAAAGAAATAATAATATAAATTCACTTCGACTTTGTTCTTAAACGTTCTGTAGTTTACTCGTAAATCCCTAAAGTTTTTATCAAGCATCTCTTTACAAAGCACTACCCGGCTGAACCAAGGGGCAGTTGCCCAGAAAATTCCTCAGAATTATGAAGCTTGGGATCGTATGTAGTATGGGTACTTTCCCCTGTTGAAATTTCTTGTTAGACTCTCTCTCAATTGGGCATTTGGGGCAAAATGTCATCCGAATTATCGATTGGTCAGTCTGTTGTACCCATCCTTCGTCATTTGCTAGAGCTTTATTTTGGTGTCCGTCGTGTCCGTTAAGCTGTCTTCAGACTTGTGGCTTAGCCTAGTTCCCTAAGGTCTCAAAATCCTAAATAGCGAGAAATTCTATTACTTTTTGAGAATCCTATAGGTCACTTATGTTTAATAATCCTATCTTAAGTTAAATTTTTCCTAAAAATCGTGATTGTTAAGAAATTAGAGCAGTTAAGCTGGTTAAGCTATACGGCTAAGTCTTAGGTCTGAGGCCGGTCTTAGAAAGGACAGTAAAGTTCCAGACTGAGACCATTTCATAATAGAGGTAGGGAAAACGTAGCATAGGATATATTAATATTGTCTTCATCCTGGACAATATCGGAAAATCTCTTCTGCGCTGATGCCTATTTTTTTAAGTGGGAACCAAGAGCACATAGTGCCCCATAATCAAGCCAACTAGCGTTCTCAACTGGTGTATTGTTGAGATTATTTTAGGTTTCTCATCTCCATTTGCCGTCTAGTTCCAGTCCAGGATTAGCTCAGCACGCCGAAAATCAGGCCATTTAGCCCAATGTATATTGTGTTCATTGGCTGCCTTCCCGTTGAAAAAGTCCTCTATATGGCTTCCAGAATAACCGGAAATAGGCATAGGTCGTCTAAGCTTCTTGATGTGCTCTTCCACGCACCAGACAGCTTATGTCCGATGTGGTCTTAGTTCAATATTTTCATGTGAAGGAGGCCTGGGAGAAGCCTCCAGAGATTGTGTTAACTCTAGGGCTTTGTTTGGGTGTAAAGTTGCACAATCCATGGTTTAGCTCATGGTCGGGAACTGCTTATTTACCAAAAATCGCATATTCACAGCCTAACCCTGGCAGGTCTTACTTGAGTCCTGCCTAGGCCGTTCAGTTATCCGCCACCTAGTGCCCCTTCCGGTAACTTCAGAAAAGTCCCGGGATAATAGTTCCTTAGGCCGGCTTCAGACCTAAGGTTTAGTCCAGTTCCCGATTGTCTAGAAATTCGAAATAGCAACCAATTTTATTGGTTTTCCAAAATTTAATGGATCACTTGCCTATGTTGACCAATCTTAAGTGATAATTTTCCAGAAAATCTTGATTGATAAGAAATTTTAGAAGTTAAGCCATATGGCTAAGCCTTAGGTCTGAAGTCCGTATTAGCCTTTGTACCTAAAGTTCTGGACCGGAAAACTCTGGATAGATGGGCTTATTTTCTCTTTATTTATAAACAGAATTGAGGCTTATCATCATGTAATTCAGCTTCGCAAATTATTTGCTTAGCTAAATTATATCATAATAAGATTCAGTTTCATTTAAAACTTGGTGAAAAAAGCCTAGTTTCAAAGCTGCCCCAATTCAAAGGTACCCCACTTCCCTCTACTGTTTATTATCTTTTTATAAAATGATCTCAAAATCCAATAGCTAACATATTTCTATTAATCTCAAATGAACTAATTTCTTTGTCGAATAAGTTTTTGCAGATAGATTGCATTTTGTATAATTTGTTATTATAGTATTTTAAAATCCAATTTTAATATTTCTTGTTATCGAAATAATTTATTAGGCAATGTATAACATAATTCAAAAGTCTAAAATGGCAAAGACATGATATTTTGTCAATTTTAAATGACATATGAAATTCTCATAAATCAATTTTTAGTGCTATGAACTTAGATGAGAAGGTATTTCATTATTCGGATCACGGAGTTCAACAATTCAAATAATAAATCAGTGAAATTGTACCTAAATTGATTCATGGCCGTCTGGCAATCGAAAATATTTCCCTTGAATATGCCGTTATGCAAATTATATAATATCCACTCGATTCAGTCCGAAAGTGATGAATAACACTATAAAATGGCATCTACAATATCTATGCTATGTACTTGTTTGCATAAATCTGGCTATTTTCAGGTATTTGCTGGACACTCTCAAATTCCTCGATGAGACTCGTGTGGGTGTTTGGGGCTGGGGCTATGGCGGATATGTGACGTCGATGCTGATGGGGTCGCAGCAGAATGTGTTCAAATGCGGAATTGCGGTGTCCCCCATAACCGATTGGCTCTATTACAGTGAGATTACTATCATTTTAATTAATAGAGAAATGAGCATTCAACACTGATTTGTGATTTTAATTCATTTTACCACATGCTTAGATTCAGCATTTACGGAAAAAATTCTTGGATTACCTGCGGAAAACTACAAGAGCTACGTTGAGGCTGATGCTACGCAAAGAGCTCGTCATATTCCATCCTATTCGTTCTTCCTGTTGCACGGACTAGCTGACAATTCTGCTCCCTATTTGCATGGAATTCAGCTGGCCAGGGCACTCACAGAGGCTGGAGTTCTATTCCGATATCAGGTGAGCTTTAATCAATTGCCAAAAATCGTAGGCTATACAGTAGATTTATGTAGCGTGAAGTAGGGTAAGGGCTCATAATTTTGACCAGTCTGCTTATGAGCATCGATGTTCCAAGTTTGAAGTGCGATATTTTCAATACTAATTTACTCTTTTGTTACTCTCTTTTCAAAAGGGTTGTTTAGCAACTTAGCAAGCTATCTATCGTCTTATTTTTACTAAAATTAGTTTTAATACGTTTAAAAATGAATTGATATATAGAGGTGAATTTGACTCTTATTTTGGACAACTTGGTTATTAATTTGGACAACTTGGCTGTAAATATGGACAGTAAATATTCTGCTTAGATTTATATAATTACGAATTTTATTAATAAAAAAATGTGTTGTTTTTCTTTTCTAGAAGTATATTTTCTTCAATTTTTGCAATAAAATGTTAAGATTTAAAATAATCGTCCCTGACGTAGCCATTTAAGTGATTGCTTACATGCAGTGTCACAGCTATTGTAATTGATCTCGAAACAGCAATTTGATATTTTTTTAACATATTTATCATTAATATGTTTTGAAAGCCATAAAAAATAATATTCCATAAAGTTGTAGCATCTACACTCCAACTTTTTAATTTTTTAATGCTTATAAAAATAAATAATTAAAATGAAATTGTCTAATAATAAATATTATATTCAAAAAACCCCAATTATTTTTTTAAATAAAATTTTAAAATAAAATGAAACGTGCTAATATATTTTTTTACAAAAGGTAAAGCCTTTTAAAATCACCCTTTCAGATTATAAGATCTGTTTTTTTTTTAATTTTGTGTCAAATGTTACAAAAGAAAACTCCTTTGGAAAGCTTCAATATAATGTCAAATTTGAACCTTCATTTCTTTCAGTTCCAAAAATACAGTGCCCGGAAAAGTGACCTATATATTTTGCTATTCTGTATAAGAAATTAAATATTTCAATATTTAATTCCTATGTAACCTGCAACTTTTTTTTCTTGAAAGATCTATTCTAAAGCTACTAAATGTGTCCTATAAGAATTTTTCGAGAAAAGCTTACTTTTCCTCTTTAAAGCTAATCCGTATATTTTTGTTTATTTTTGCTGGTACTGTCCAAACGCCACTTTTTGGTCATAAATTAGGTTGTAATATAACGGCTTCCGGGTTATATGACCTAGATTTGCATGATCACTTCCGGTACTTTTCACTTATAACCCCAATAAAGGCAATTTTGAACAAAAAAGCTGCATGTATAGAGAAATTTACTAAAAATGGCTACCAAATATGGCTTAGGCCATATAAGCAGTAATTAGACTACACATCCGCGGTCCATCCTGATTTTAAATCAACAAATTGAAAAAAATATTCCAAGATTAGTAAAAAGAGCGTGAATTTGTTCAAAAATTCACTTTAAGCGATGTCTACACAAGGCAACAACCTATAAAATCAATCAAAACCAGTAGCTTGATTGAAGTTCAGTTTCCTAACAGATCGATAAGCCATGAACTATTCGACTTAAAAGCCTATAAGGACGAGAAAGAAGTCGAATCCAAACCTTTATAAGATTTAATAAGCATATTGGAATATTCACCGAATATTTCCGAAAGATTCCGAAAGATACATTGAAAAAAAGGTTCTATATGTAAAGTGCAATTTTTGTTCGGTATAAATGTAAGTGTTTTTATCACATAACAAAAATTTATCTTCATAAAATTAAACACCATTTCTTTTATTATTTGAGCAACATATATATAGTCAAAGTGATGTTTCGGTAATAAAGAATATTATTTTCACACGAAATATAATTTTTTTTATTCATTTTCAAAATTATATTAAATTTTCTACTGTTAAATGGTTATTATAAAAATCATAAGATTGTGATATGTGAAAGGTATACTTTGGGTTTGGGCTCGTTCCATTTTTCTTCACCACTCGCGAAGAAGTTTAATCCGAGAACGTGCTACGATGTTAAGTACGACACGATTGAGCACGAATGCGAAACGACCTATTGCGAAAAAGTACCATAATATCATAATATGGTTCTCATTACAATACATTTTTTGACATAATTTTTTGTATAGCTAAAATATAGTGGCGCAAAAATTATAGTATTTTAACTTCAACTAAGGATATGCTTTTCAAAATCATTATTAAATGGTTATTACAACTAAACAGGATTTTTCTGAAAGGTGTATTAGGTGTGATTCCTTCTAATCACACATATTTTATATTTGCCGCTACCATATTCTCTTTGTCTAGCAAATATTTTCTTTCCAATCATTTGGCAATAGTAAAGAGTACCAAACTTTTCTAAGAGTGTTCAGTAATATCACTCAAAAAAAGCGAAGAAACATTGTTAGTACTTCACCACAGCTAAATAAGACTGAAGTAAACACAAAGTTTCGTCATATTTCTCGTAAGCAAATGCTCACGCTGAATTTTCAACAAAGCGATTTTAATTCAAATCAGTTAAAATTTAACGAATTTAGTTTTAGAATCTTCCGAAAAGAACAAGTATTTAGATGGAATTCATTATTCATCAAATATTGGAATAAAAATCTATGATTTCAATCAATTTATTTTTAGTGTCCAATTTTATCCTCAGAGTATCCAAAATAAGAAACTGTCCAAAATTATGAGCCCTTACCCTATTTCTTGGGGTTTTTGACTTCTTCAAAAGTCGTTTATTAAAAATAGACTGTTTTCAATAAAACTTTAAAATAAATTAAATTCAAACTGTTTCAACATCTGAATACACTTCATAATAAAATATAATAAATAACTTAATCATAAAATATTGCTACACTGAGAAAAAAGAGGGTGTGATTAACTTTTTTTCCTCATAACTTTAACACTTTTTAGGTGTAAAAATATATCAACATTTTTTAATGTTAATTTTACACCTTTTTAAGGGTAAAATTAACATAAAAAGGGTAACTTTGACCCCTAATACACCTAAAAAGCATAATATTTGCACTGATTTCGGATCAATAATGCAGGGTAAAATTAACATTTCCGGAAAGTTTTTTTTTAATTTTTTCGGATTTCTCTCAGTACCAAAATATCCATTAATTCTATTTGAATGCTATTATATCAAATGCCATAAATAAAAAGTGAATTATTCGATAAATTAATTCATTCATTTATTTCTCCAGACCATTTAATCATTTTCTTTAATGACGTAATTTATCTTCAGAAGTGGACTAATTTTTTGTCTTTGCAAAAAACTAAAAGATCTGTTCATTTAATTGCACCCTTTGGGGATTACATTTAAATTAATTACAATAAATGGTAATGATGTCACAATTATTAGTCAAATTGAACTCAGGAAATAAATGCTTCATAATAGTTTTCAATTTAGATATAATTTGCATTTAAATAATAATTTTACCACTTATTATAATTATATTGATATTTATTGCAAAATGGTTTTAGTTTAAATAATGATGACTGGATTAATTGTCCCAGAATGATTAATGGTTATTTAAACAATTTGTAATTCTATAAATCTTTCCAATAGAGTTATGCTGATGAGGGGCATGAATTAACAGGAGTCGTTGAGCACGTATATCGTTCCATGGAGGAATATTTGAGAGACTGTTTGATTCTAGATCCTGATGATTCGCGGCCAAGGAAGAAGAATACTGAGTGATTCACTTTACAAAGTTTTCCAGATCGAAATTGTGAATGTGCGAAAAATCAACTGAAATCAAAATAATGAAAAGGTATATCAAAAAAAAAACTAGATTCAAAGTGAAAATTAATATTAAAAAAAAAAACAAAATACCAAGTCAAGCTTAATGCTAAACTCTAGGAGGGATTAATAATAGTGATTTTCTTTCGTATCACTCCTGGGTAACGATTGTGAATAGATATTTTATAGAAATTTGTTTTACGTTTTTGGATATTAGTACGGGTTTTAAGTTTCAGATATTGCAAGTATTATGCTAATGAATATGAATATTTGAATTTCAAGTGATCCAAAATGGCCTAATTTCATTAATTTAGATTAAATACAAATACCAAATGGTGTTTAATTTAATTTCACAATCGCTGCCCTGATCTCGGTATCATAGGAAGCAAACGGTGGCGCAAAATAAGGACACTGCAGTGGAAATTAGTGGAAGAAATTGATAGAAGAAAGACACGAAAGAGACATTGAACGTGAGATATGTTTAAAATGTTAACAATTAAAGTGCTTTAAACAGTCACCCGTACTTAAAACAGATATATCGAACTAAGTAATAAAAGCAAAAGGTCTCTGATTTCTTTTTAGACGTTTTTTTTTTATTTTTCTCTAAAGTTACCTTACTAAAATAAAAAAAAAAATATTTATTTGTTTCAGAGGATTGTAATTACAAATCTTTTTGTTTTCGTGTATAAATGCTAAGTAGCAATAAAATATTATATATAGATTCAAAGAAGACAAATATAAAGTTACACTATTTAACCGTCAATTAATTTATCATTCTGTTGAAGTCTTGAAGTATATGTGGTAAAAGTAGATAGTATTAAAAATAATAAATTGGTTTTATAAGACGAAAAACAAGTTCATATAATATTGCATAAAACTTATCGAAGAAATATTAGAATAATAAATTATTTATTCCTTCGATTACTTTCGTTAATAAATTAATTAAGAAGTGTATTCAACTTTTGAGATTTTATTCTGCTAAATTAAATTTACGATGAAATCTAGAATTTTTCTTTCAATTCAAAAATCGGTCTTTAGTCCCATAACGCTAAACCTACTAAGACCGGTCAAATTGACCGGTTTAAAAACTTGTTAAAATCAACACATAGGTATTTAAACGGTACAATGTCACTATCAAATTTTATGAATTTCTTGAAATATGCATGCAATACATCTTTCCGTGTTAAAATTTTAATTTTTTCCTTTTTTTTTCAAGAAAAAATAGTCGAGAATCCTACCCCTGGCGCGTTAGGAAAAATTACCAAAAACGGTCGGTAGGTTTAGGGTTAAGGACATAGGAACTCTAAAAAGTCGGAAAAAGTGATTTTCTGACCTCCATTGATTGACCCTGTCGTCCTTAAAGGGTCAGAAGCCAATTCTTATTCTTCTACACAGAAAAAAAGCATTTCGAACAATTGTTCGTAAATGTTTGTGAATTTTCACTGGGGACTTATAAAATGATCGTAAATCGTATAACCCGTATAGCCTACTTAGAAGTTGGTAAAAGTTTGTACTCTTGATAAACATAGTTCGTAAGTGACCACTTGATGAGTTTTTTTGTTCTTTTATAAACATTTGTTCGTAAATGTGCGTAATCACATACAAACAAAAATATAAGGGAAAGTGCTCTCCCTTCGATCGTTCATGTCTTCGAATAATGTTAATTTTCTTTCAGTTTTCCTAAGAAACTTACAAATTTCTATAAAATACACTGTGTAACAGCAAAAAATGTTTTTTTTTTCAAATAACCGGTATTTTCGGGTTCCTTGGTGACGAACAAAAAATGCTCGTCTAGAGCTTCGTCTTTGTGAAAAGTACAAATTTTAACGAACTCTTTAGTGGGTTACACAATTCACGAACGTTTTGTGAATCCCCAGAGGGAATTCATAAACATTTACAAACAACTTGAAGAAATATTTTTTTCTATGTATAAATATCTTTAATTTTATTTTGAAAAGTCAAATTTTTTAATCTTTTAAGACAAAAAAACAGCAAATTCAGCAATGATAAAGCCGGAATCGAAATAATAAATATCAAATAATGAGAATTATAAATAGATAAGGGAAGGGCACCACGGACCGGAATGTTTAGAGACATGTTCCATATTTAGTTGAAAATATAAGCCCTAAAATACTTTTTGGTATTTTCTTTTTTGCTAATTATTCTATTAATTATCCATTTAAATATGCGCACCTAAATTTTTACAATTTTCACAATAAAATAATAAAAAATAAGTGTTATTGCAGTGCATTATTATGAGACTTAAATGGTAAAAAGTAGCTAATAATTTTTAAAAATTTATTTTATTTGAAGCAACGATACGGTATTAACCTGACGATACGAGAAACTCTGCCGATCGCTGGTGCTTTTCCCTTAAAACTTCAGACGATTTTAATAAAAATTATAGATTTATTTAAAGTCATGATTTATTTTAATTTATTTTATAATTTAGGGATTTGTCTTAAGATTGCATGGCTTAAAATAAATCTTTTTATATTATTTACGGTATTTTTTTCTTTTTTCCATGAAAATATTGATTGAAAATCACTATAAGATAAAGTAAATGATCCTGAAAACGGCTAACAAGGAAATTAACAAAACTCCAAGAAAAATTTATCATGAGAATTGATAGCATTTTATTGATTTTTTATTAATTTCTAAAACAAAACAAAATGCCATGTTATAAATTTTATTGCTGAAAGTGGATACTGAAATTCAAAAAAGTTTTATTATTTTATGCAATAAAAATTGTAAAATATCCACAATCTAAAATTTTACACACAATTTTGAAATAAATTTTGAAGATTTAAAAATTTTACATGCGATTTTAAAAATATATTCGTATTACATAAAAAGATTTTTAAATAATTCTGTTAAATTTTTTTAAAAATCTTTTTGATAAAAATCACCAAATTAGCAGGGAAGGTGTTAAAACTGAAATATCGTCAAACTTTTTTTAATTGAAAATTTTGCATTAGCAAAATTTATTACATACAAATATTTTAAAATACTTTAGCTCAAGTTTATAACCATCAGGATTTTAGTGAAAACAGTACCAAATTTGAATTTTGAAAATTAGTTGATTTCAGAAAAATATTAAGAACGTTTTTTTTTTGAACGGAAAGAACAAGAGATTTCCCAAAAATCGCTAAAAACTCAATTTTAATCCAATCTTAACTAATTTGAGCTTTGGAAAAATAAATAAAAATAAAATAAATAAAATTTAAATATTTTTTTTATGAAATTCTATTGTTTGATCAATTTCTCCATAGATTTTGCTGAATTGAGACAAGTACAAAAATTTCTCATGAGTCTGAATGGCTTTTATTGAAAAAGATTCGATTTTTATTTTGAGGATAATACCCAAAAAAATGTTATTAAAAAGCTTTATAAAGAAAACTGTTCTTTTATTTTTTCAAAACTTAATTTAACCTAATCTTCATTAACCTTGGTCTTCCTACTACACAGAATAGTCAATCAGAGCAAGTGACACTCAAATCAGCCAATCTTCTTTGGAATGGTGATAGGATAAATTCCTGCCTTCAATCAGGATTGATCTGGGGATGTCTGGTAATCTGGACGAGTGCGTTATCAACTGAGCTATTATAGGCCTGATTTGCTATACGACCTTAACTAATTGCACTTTGCACTTCTACTTGTCTAATTAACAAGAGTTCGCCAGTGCGATCCTGGGTGGAGGCAAAAATTTATCCTATTACCACTCTGGAGAAGATTGGATGATTTGAGTGTCACTTACTCTAATTGACGATTCTCTGTATAAAATCATTAATTTAATGGACTTCCGGCTCAATTGTATGTAATGGCATCTACACATTTGGAGCAATTTTTATCAAAAATTGCTTTTTTGACATAATTTTGACGTTTCCACCTAGATCACGGCAGGCAATTTCTTTCAAAGGAGCCATTTTTGACGAAAATTTCTTCCAATGAGTCGAGCGGCCTTAAAAAGCAGCGCAGCCGATTTCTTTCAAAAAATCAATTATTGACGAAAATTACTGCTAATGTGTAGAGACCTTAAGCCTCCGTTCCTAAATACAGTCGAGTTCCTCAAATTTGAACGACGCGACGGTTGAATTCAAAATGCAAAATTTGAGGTTATGTGAAGAAAATTTTGCGTCGAGTATTAATTAAAACCATTTTTCTCTGGTGTTTCCTCAATATTATCGTATTATATTAACTTCCGCAACAAATTCCATTTATTTCACAATAAATTACATTAATATATTCTCCGAAAGGTTTTTTCTTAATTTAGGGAAAGTGCATTTTACATGTATTCCGTTACGTTTTTGAAAATATCGTTTAAATTTTAGGAGTGGGAAATGTTATCTATACTCCCCAAATGTTCAAATTTGAGGAACTCTACTGTATCGTAAACCAAGTCATGCAAAACTTGTAGTCTCTACAGATCAATAAGGTCCAGATCAATTCTCAATGGGGACAAGAATTTTCTCTTACTCCACTCAGAAGAAGATTGTGAATAATGATGCTATTCCAATGAAAAATGAAAAGGTGAATTTTTCTCCTAAGGATTTTTAGTACATGACTGTTCTCAAGTGTTTCTATAAAATCGACTTTGTTTAGTGGTTTTAGAATATGAAGATAACTGAAGAAAGCAGTCGAGACAGGAACAAACGCAAAGAAAGACGGTAATGCAGAAATATTTGAGAACAGTCGTGTGCTAAAAAAAATGTTCAGAAGGACTTTCCCCTTTTCATTTTTCATTGGAATAGCACCATAATGCTTTATTCATAATTTTAATTATCTAATTTTTCATTTCATAAGGCAAAATTTAAGGTTTTATCGTAAATTTAAGTTTGGAAAATAATATCTCAAAATTTGAATACAATTGCGAGTTTAATTTATTCTAAAATTATCTCTCTGTGGAAATCCTAAAATGTTTCATAAAAAAAATTCGTAAATAAAACTGTGTATTTAAAGCAGAAGATTAAATTAATTGCAGTATGGTTGTGAATAGTCAAAAAAAACATGTAAATTAAAATTTAATATGTTATAGAGAGAAGAAGAAATTAAATTGATAAGATTTAGATTGTAAGAAACACGAGATTATAATGTATAAATTTTTTGAATAATATTCGTTCTCCCTCAAAGACTTACGTAGTAAATGAAATAAATTCCTTATCAGTTTTGAAATTATGGGCAATAATGAAATCCATTGCTTCCGAGAAGAATAAATGAAATTAAAAAGAAGAATATTTATAATATTGGAGGAGATAATATTAAAATATTGTGTATTAATTGCAAGAGAGACATAGAATTATTTAGTAAAACTGAAAAAAAATTCAGCGTTTTTGAAAATTAACACAAAATTGGTCACTTTGACATCACTCAATATTCTAATTTACTTAGAAAGAAAAAAAATCATGGTGTATATATAAAATTTATTAGGGTTATTAAAGAAAAAAAAGAAAAGAAAAGTAAAAATTCTCTATCAGATCAGTAGAAGGATCCTGTATATTTTCAATGAGAAGACATGGTAAACAGTTTTCAATATTTTGTCAACTAATGAATGCAAAAGAAATCATTGATTTCATCAAGTGATTGTGAATTCCAATTCAAAAGTTCTCAAGCAGTTTCAAAAGAAACTTTGTGAATTGCTCTATCATCTCACTCCATGGAATATCTTTGGTTGAATTGCATTCAAAACATTTTTATTAGTTGTCAATTTATCTCTTAATACTAGGTGAACGTATAAAAATCTCGTGATTAAAAAAAAAAAAAATCTTCACAGACAATTAAGCTAATAATTATCCAATAAGACAAAACTTAGCATCTTCAATTTAATACATATAAAATTTCTCAATAGCTGAGAAAAATAGTTAAAGAAATTAAATACAAAAGTAATGAAATAAAAAAAAATTGTCATCAATCAATATTGCCTTGTTACACACAGAAAGAGGAATAACACTATAACAGAATAGACAAAATAGAATTATAAAAAAAATATTGAATAGGATTTTTATTTAATTTTCCTAATTTCTCTTGTGATAGGAATTGTTTTCCGAGAATAAAGTTAAATAAACACACACAATGTAGAGAGGAATGGATTTTTTCTGTGCAATGAAACAAATGTATTTAAATGAAAGAATAAAGTAAAAATTCTGTGTAAAAGATGAAAACCAGTCTCTTATTTTAAAAGATGAAAATTCTGCATTCAAATTGGCGGGATTTTGCTCTCAGCTTTTAAAAGCTCCTCAATAGGAGGAATCGTGAAGGTCGCCTCATAGATGGCAGATGTGTTGACACTCTCATGCCAGTATTCATTTCAAATCATTCTGTCCGTTAAAAGCTCAAATGATATTCTGACTTTCGACCTTAGAGTAATACTACGGAGAGGACGTGCTAGAATATTTTTAATGAGAAAGTGAAACGACCTTAAAATTGAAATGAAATCAAATTTCCTCAATGCATGTATTTCTTTTATTTGTTCTCCAGAGTATAAATAAAATATTGTGTACAATTTTTAAGGCCAAGATGAATTTTTTGGTCAAGAAATGGAGTGGATAGTGTTTAGTGATGAAGTACGGTGCTAGAGAATATAAAAATAAATTTCGATAATCAGTGAAAAGCTCCTAATGGCTCCGGCACACCTTTTAGATCAGGAAAATTTCATGAAGTTGATATTCGGATCCCTTTCTTTCTCGCATGTTTGGCATATGTCTATCTCATTTTCTGGCACTCTTCTTCTTCTCTTAAACATCACTTCTAATTCAATTTAGCTCAATCGAATTTGGTATGTGAAAGAATGAGATAGTCATATGGAAAATATGTGAGAAAGAAAGGGTTTCGAATTTCGACTTCATGAAATTTTCCTGATCTAAAAGGTGTGCCCGAGCCATAAGGATTTCATTTAGTGAATAGATCTTGAACTTTCTTCAAGGAGGAGACAATAGGGTGAAAATGTGTACACCACTTCCAGACACTTCCACAATTTGTATAGAAGAACTCTTTACACTTACAGCACTTCTTGCACTTCATGCACATCTCATACTTAGGAATCAATAATTTTTTAATATTATGAAAAATCTAATTAAGAAAACTTAAAAATTCTTAAGAAATTTATTTTCATGTATATTTTTTTAATATTTTGCTTATATTTTGAATTTCTAAATTTTGAATTTTGAATTTCAGATATTATTGCATACTAAAAATATTTTAACATTACACAGGTATACAATGAAAAAAATTCTTAAGAAGTATTAGTTGATTATTATGCTATTGGATGTACTGATTTAGAAAATGACTTTAATTTTTTTCAATCACATCACAATTCTGAGAATTTATTTTTTTTTTGTCTTTTAGCTGTTTTGTTTAACTTTATTGATTATATCTCCGGTTCTAGTAAACGGAATTAAAATTTTAGATATCCGTTGGAATGGTGAAGAGTTGCCCTATAACTTTGTTTAATACATGAAATCTGTAAAACCACCCCTTGATGGTGAAATAATGAGGTTTTCCTAAGAAATCCCCAAAAAATGCTTGGGACTGAGGTTTTAAAAAAATTATATATAACAAACTAAACCAGATACTTAGATGCTCTCTATGGGAGAGCATAGAGGGTCCTTGGGGGTATATATTTGACCAATAGAGACACCTCCTGTGAATTGTCTAAATGTTTCATTTATTGATATTACTCATTTTTGAAAATACAAAAATTCTAGCAAATTGTTCTAGGGATTTTTGAGATTCGATTCTTTAGAATCGGGAAATAAATTCTTTAGCAATAGATTGCTTAAATTTGTTTGAAAAACATAATGTTCTCTTAAAATCATAAAATTATGATGTAGTTTAGAAGAAAACCTCGAACATACTATTGCAATTTCTTTTACTGCTTGAACTTCACCTACACAACTATATAATGTAATCTCGTGATTTTTTCATCATCTAAAATTTTCGCCTTCCACCATCGTGGATCCGATGATATAAAAACGATGAAAAAATAGGAGGTCATTCATCGCTATTTTTTCTTGTAGTACCACACTGAAAAGCCAAAAACCAGATCTGAATCGTCCCAATTTAATGGTGAAGAGTCCGGTTAATAATTATCTAGTTTATATTTGGTTTGGGTTATCGTTTTCTTACGTAAATAATAATCTTTAATCAAAAAATGAAACTCAGAATTTTCCATTTTGTAAAAGAAACTTAGTTTGATTGATTATAACAGCTGTAACTTGAGAACCAATGCAATGGCCCGATTGCTGTCAAATTCTGACACATTTCATTTTAAAGATGGATGATTCGAGAATCAAGTTTTTTTTATAGTGGTTCCATCTATGCGTCAGTCTACGGACGTATTATCTTTCCCTATTTTTGGTAGGCCCACACAACTGGACATCAATTTGATACCGAGCTATCAATTAAAAAAGCGTGATGTGATTCAATTCGTTATAAAAGTGCGTGCATCGCCCGAGAAATCAATGCCGGTTGCACTCATTTTATTCAATTTGAGGAGATTTATTCTACATGAAAACTGTCACAGATTTTTTATTCGAACGTCCCCTCCGTAGAATTCCTCTGAGCTTTCGACTAATCTTATCTACTTTATCAAGGCTAATTATTATTTTCTGTATTTTAATCGTTATAATTTAGTGAATATTAGTTTGTTTTGCTTTCTTACTTTGGCACTAATTTCTAGTTAATGCTAAAATTATTTAGAACTCAATATTAATGAATGAATTACGATTTTTAGAGCAGATTTTGATTTGTTTTAGAAAAATAGCAAGGGATGAGCCTATCTGTTTTTTTAGATCAAACATTTTTTTGTTCGATTTTAATAGATCTCGAGATTGAAATCGATGTCTTGATTCGTTTCTAGCACTTTCTGTTGATCTCATCCAGAAATATTCAGAATTACGATTTTTAGAGCAAGTTTTTATTATTTTTTTTTTTGGAAAAACGGTACCAACTATCGGTTTTTAGATTCAAAATTTTTTATTCGATTTTAATAGATCCAAAGGTTGGACTCGATTTTTAGATTAATTTCTAGCAGCCTCTATTGATTTCAGTCGGATATATTGAGAATTACAATTTTTAAAACAGATTTTCGATTTTTTGAAAAAGTGCATTTTTTTGGATCGAAAACATTTTGTCTGATTTTATTTGATCCAGCGATTGGATTCGATTTCTGGATTCGTTTGTATTATTCTCTATTGTTCTCATCCAGAAATATTCAGAATTACGATTTTAAAACAGATTTTCAAATTTTGAATGAACAGAAATATAATATAATATTAGCCTTTTAGCATATTCGTTTTTTTTTGGGATCAAAAGATTTTTGTTCAATTTTAATAAATAAGCGATTGGCCTAGATTTCTAGCATTCTCTGCTAAATTAGGGCTTATAAATCAGAATGATCAAGGAAATTTATCTATATCTACTGGAACCACTACGCTGGATCTTTGTGATAAATTGTTTAATTGCGCTAAATGTAAAATCGGGTATAAATGTTAGAGTAAATTCCACATAGGGGGAAGTGGGGCACCTTTGAATTTGGGGCAGCTTTGAAATTGGGATTTTCCTCTTTATCTCACTTTCAAAGGTGCCCCACTTTCCGCTATTGTGTGCATTTTTTTTTAAATTTGTTTAAATTCTTTGTCATATGATAACATTTAATAAACATTTAAATTTTAGATGATAGAATTTGTATTCATGTATACTAAACATAATGAAGAGCACTATGATATAGTAAATTACTCCGTCAAAGAGACTTTGAGCAGAACCCAATGCTCACCCCTTTTTTAAGGACCTTTGTTCGGAACGCCCCAGAGTTTTACGTTGAAAGTGAAAGCCCATTTATAATTTGCACGATGTTGTTCTCGTGTCACTTCCCAGGCTAAGCACTCCTCTCTCCCAAATTGTGTCTATTTTTAATAGAAAGCGGAAGCAGGATCCAGATTAGTGTCATTTATCATCCACTCGAAGGCTCTTAAATGGTGTTTTGTCGTGCGCCGCAGCGGTAGATGAAAAGAGCACAACATGAATTATTAATCATTTGCATATTATTCGATAGACGATACAGAGGCGTTATTATGCAAAATATTGTGATGCCTGTCGAGGATCCGATTAGCTATTGATTCTTTTTCATACTAATGAATTCGACAAAAGGAGGACATAGAGATTACAGATGTTAAGATCGATTTGTGTGTTAATTTTGGGTGTTAAATTGAATTGGGTGCCACCCCAGGGACAATACGAGGGATGTGAGTCAATATTTGGAGGAAGTGTTACGAGGATTTAACACATTTAGAGGATCATCAAACAATTTGTATCGCGGGAGTACTGCAGTTGTCCAAATAGACGTATCATTTTTCCCTGGGAATTTGTTCGATGCGCCCAGGAACTCACACAGATCCAATATTGACGAATTATTGCTGGATGAACTACCCATCATCTTGTGATGTTCATCACGGGGGATGCAATTTGATAGCTGTGTTACCAAGCCATAGACACAGACCATCCTCGTGCTCAAAGTGAATCCTCTCCAATTTTCCCAGTATTATATTATTTAAATAATCCAATAAATAATGCCATGGTGAGTTTTTATGTGCACATTGTTTTAGTTCTTGAAGCTCTTTCAGATCCAGCATTAAACCAGGAAGTCCTCTCCCTTGACGTTTTCCCGAGAGGGGTGATGATAATTTCTGTGCTCCCTCAATTGAACAGTTCTTTTTTTTCATCCTTCAGCCTCTCTCAATTGACGGCGGTGAAATGGTAAGAGGATGTTTTTGTGGGATTATCTATTGTGTTCCCATTTTATTAGACACTTTTCCTCGAACTCTTGTGTTTGGCAGGAGGGGAGAAATTTTCATAAGTGAAGCCAATGCATTTGATTGTGTCTATTTGAGAATTCTTTTGATATAAATGAATCAACAAGGATAGAATTAATTTATTATTGAGCATTTCCTCGAAAAGTCCTATTGTGTAAATGAGAAGTAAGATCAGTTGATGGAGGATGCAATGGATGCAATGGATGGTCATCGATGAAAACCCGAAAACTGCGGTATTGTACGGACTAAAAAGCCAGCAGCTCATGACACTGGACGATCATGAGCCTCAATTAATTTAGGAACGCTACTGTTCCCAAATATGGCAATACCAAGAGTTATTGATAAAGTGCACAATGCAATTGGTTAAGGCGGTTAAGATCTTGTTACGTCATGATTAGTGACGTTTTCAGTTTAATCCTGGCTTTGTTTTATTGCAAATTGAGACTTGTACACTAAGAGAAATCCGAAAAAGTTAAAATAACATTCCGGAAATGTAAATTTTACCCTGCATTATTGATACAAAATCAGTGTAAATATTACCATTTTAGGTGTATTAGGGGTTAAATTAACCCTTTTTCATGTTAATTTTACACTTAAAAAAGTGTAAAATTAACATAAAAAAGTGTTGATATATTTTTACACCTAAAAAATATTAAAGTTATGAGGAAAAAAGTTAACCGCACCCTCTTTTTTTCTCAGTGTAGGGGAATTCTGTAACGATATGACAATGTCATACGAGAAATTTTGGTGGTAAATTCGGAAGTAGGACAACATTAAAATCCAGTGAACATTACATCACTCTCGCAAGGAGTTCTGTGAAGCACTTAGTAGTTAATATTAATTTTAATATTCGAATCGCATTTTCGAAAAGCTTTTCGATTTTACTAAATAAAAATTCAAAATTTGTCATATGACAAAGCCACATGGTTACAGAATTTCCCTACTGCGCATTACATGTCCAAATTGAAGCTCTCTATATCTTCTTACAATTTAACAATGATTTTAAATTAAATTTCTGTCTGGCTTTCGATTTTAGCCGAGACACATTCAAGGGCATTATAACAGTTGAAAAGGAAATTTTTCCTTTGATGCGAACCACAAAAGAGACTTTTCGAAATACAGTAGACTCTCTCTCAATTGGGCATATGGGGCAAAATGTCATCCGGTTTATCGATAGATTTGGGCGTCAAAATCATTGTAAATTCCACAAAAAGTGCTCAATTATAAAGATCACGATAAAATAGGAAGAACTACAGCGAATTTGAGCAATTTAGCTTCATAATTAAACGTGAAAATTGTCAACAAAATTTTGCATCCGATTGAAAAAGAGCCGATTGAGCGAGAGGATACTGTATGCTCATTTTAATGAACCTTTAAATCGAGAGTATTTTTGATTCGAAAATTTATTTTGAAATGGAAGTCCCTATTGAACTTTAGCCCGGTGCAGTTTTACTTACCTTTCGGCGCACACAATTTCGGTCTTTGAAAAATCTGCAAGGTTGTGCTCGAAGTTTACGACACTCAAGTCTCTCTAAAATCAGATGCTTTTTGTTCTTACTCCAAGGCGAGCAGTTATATGAATAATGCTCTTTTATATAGAACATTAGGGCGTCTTTGGTAAGGATATCCCATGTTTTCTTTCTTCTAAAATTATCTTCAGCGGGCGTATTCATTAACTTTATCATTCTTTCAATAAATTTTTTTTAGAAGCCAGGCTTTCTATTTTAGTCAGGACACATCAGGGGAAATTATAACAGAAGGTGGATAAAATTATCTTTAAAAATAAACCACTAGAGGATTTTTCCCGAGACTCACCGATGCATTGTATAGTAAGAAGCAACTCGAATTAAATTGAGGGTATTTTGATTCGAAACTGCCTTTTGTCCCCTTAAATTTTTTTTTCCTACTTTCTGGCGCACAAAAGCCTCTTCGAAAGTTCAGCGAGACATTACAGAAACGTTCAAACACTTAAGCTTAAAGAATCATTAAGTGCAGTCAATAAAATTTTCTCCACGAAATTTTTGAAAATATCTGACGTCTCATTGAGTTCTTATTTAGTTAATTGCATTTTCTTTCAGTTACAGTTCAGAAATTCTTTCTAGTCGCGACACACTTGGGAGAAATATGACAGACGATCAAATGTCTTACTTCAGAAACAAACCACTTGGAGAAATTTTCCAAGACTCACCAGTGAGTGTAGAGCACAGTGAAGTTCATTGTACTGCTCGAACTTCTACGGAGAGAGCAGTATATATAATCCCTCGATTTTTTCATCCCCTCAAATTTCCACCTTCCACCCCACGGAGACCAATTTTATCAACAAATCTTCACGTTTCAGACGATTTCTGAGAAATGCCGTCACGCTGTTTGTCCGTCTGTCCGTCCGGCTGTCGTCAGCTCTAGAGGCCAAACGATTAGAGATAGAGACTTGGGACCTTCGGGCGACCCCCCATAAGTTGACCCAAGGATCATTACCATGTCCCTCATTTTCCCGCCACCCCTCACCTTCCCCCCCCCCCCAAAACTATGTTTTTTTGTGATTGCTCGAAAACGCGTCGTGCGATTTTGTTCTTTTTTGGATATGTTTTAAAGATTATCCAGGCGGACATTTCGTCCTAATGCTGTCTACACATTAGAAGCAATTTTCGTAAAAACTTGCCTCTTAAAAAATTCTGACGTTTCTGTCTACAAGGATAGGGGAAATTTTCTTTTAAAAAGCATTTTTTAAAGAAATTGCTTCTGTGTGTAGAGGCCATAAGGCGAAAATACCGTTAAATAATTCCTAATAACGATTTTTCAAGGTCAAGGATTAAAAAGACACTAGAGAGCTCATTTATCAAGCGAATGGGGTCATGTTTGGGCTCATTGGAAAGGTCTTGAAATTTCCGACAAAACTAAACCGGTTTCAATCGGTTTTGAATTGATTTTTTTTCAAAGATGAGCTAAATAATAAAAGGAACAGGGTGACATACGGTAGACTCTCGTTATTTCGGTTCTTTTGATATCCGGCTACATTTTAAATCCGGCGGTAGTCAAATTTGTTTGTTACAACTTGATGAAATTTTGCAAGTTCGTTTCTGATTATTATCAAATGAAGTAAATATGTTCAAATTTGCTATGATTTTTCTTAGTTCTGTTATAATTTTTATGTTAATTTGAGGAATTTTTATGGAATTCAAATCGCTCTATTTCAAACCGTTTCACAACTCCAAATACCCGAATTTGAAAGAATAAAGGGAAGTGCGGCACCTTTCAAAGTGGGACAGCTTTAAAATTGGAATTTTTCATCTAGTTTTTAATAAAATTGAGCCTTATTCGCCTTATCATGATCTAATTTAGCTGTAAACACAGATTGAAAAGCTAAATTACATTATGATGTGGCTCAGTTTCGCTTAAACATAAGAGAAAAATGCCAATTTCAAAGCTGTTCTATATACAAAGTGCCCCACTTACCCCTTAAAGTTAAAAATTGTAATTCACATTCATATCAGAAAATTTGGGTCCATCGCCGACTTAATGATGGTGACCCTCCACCAAACCAAAGCTATGGAAGGATTTCTTCATTTCTCCACAGCGTTTAAATTTTTCTAATTCTTCACCTTACAACTTATGCTTCATCTCTGCACACAATGGTTGCTAAACCCTCGAAATGATCACCCCGATCACCCCTTTCTTCCATATCAAACACCCCTTTGATTTTAAAAATTACTGTGAAATGTGGAGAGGCTCTAAATTATACATTGTCGCGTTTAATCCCATCAAATTGCTGCTAAATTGTCAATTGGCTTCTCCCAGCATAACATTGTCTTCCTCTCTATCAAAGTAATTATGATTGATGAAAATCTGACAGCAATTTAATGGTTTGTAAATTTTTTTTAGGTCCTCTCCTTGGAATTTTTGTGAATTGTAGAAAACGTTAAATTGGCAGAAGGATTCAATAGAGGGAATAACTTTTTTATTACGATGATTTTCCACTGAGATTAGAAATAGGGAAAAATTATTGAATTGTAACGACATTTCTCAAGTAGATGAGGACACAAACTTCTCATTCATGGATTGTTTCACTTTTTTTCCCTGGGTCTCCCTTCTTTGTTAAAGTGAGATTCTTCAGACTACGCAGTGACTTCACTTCATGTCCAATTCACCAACAATGGGCTAAAAACATTCGAGTGGGTATTATACCATGTAAAAACTATTAATAGGTGCCGTGCTCTTCACTTTTGGTCACCCCATGGTACGGTCGGTCGGAGAGAGTATCCGAAAAATTGCCCTGAGCCACAAAAACCGAAGGGAAATTCTATGTGATAAAAGGCAAACAAAGTCAGTTTATTCCGCTATTAGTTTGTGGCTTAGAAAACCCATAAATTCACAATGGATGTTTGATTTTTTCGAGAGATAGTAATTTGCTAAAATGTGCCATTGCAGAAAATGTGGTAAGTGGAATTCTGCAATTGTATATACTGCATTTTCAGGAGGGGAAGAAAACACGACTGAAGTGCAATTTCACATTTATTTTTTTCTTTCATCTTATGCCAATTTCTACAAAGGGAAAGCTCTTTTCCTACAACATTCTAAAAAAGACAAAAAAAAACAAACACTAAGACAAATTTTCTATAAACTAAATGGAATGTTTTTACTGTCTTTTTTTTATTTTTTGTTATATTTTAATTTTACTATATAATATCTCACCTGTATAATACAAATTATTATTATTTTTTTTAAATCTGTGTATACATAAGAAAGCTAAACAATTAAGTGGGAATCGCTTGACTAGAACATTTTTCAAACTCCCACGATCGTAACATAAAGATTTAATGGGAAACAGTCTTCAACAATTAATGCATAATCATTTGATTATCAAATTACATTTAAAGATACAAAGCAGCAGTTTATTTAGAAAAGATTGTTTTTGAAAGGATTATGCCCAAAGCACAATAACTTTTGTTTGTAAATATGTTTTCAAAATTGATAGTGAGAGTGAGCGAGATGACTTGATCTACATCTCACTCACTCTCACTGAAATGTCAAAAACTTGTTTACAAAACAAAAGTTATTGTGTTTTGGGCATTACAAAATGCTTAAAATTATAAATAAGTATATTTTACAACACTTTTATTAGATTGTTTTTGCGTGTATTTATTCGATCCCAAAAACGTTCTTAATAGAAAACACATTAACATGAAACTTCTGTAAAGGCAGAGAAAGTGGGGCACTGTTTTGAGACTTATAATGCTGTAATTTAGCCTCGGTAATTGGTGTGTTGAGCTAATTCATATCATTATGAGTTCTAATTTCATTTAAAAATAGGAGAAAAATCCCAATTTTAAAGCTTCCCCCATTTAAAAGGTGCCCCACAAAATAAATGAGGAGTAAAAATTGAAAATTGGTCAGTAGAAAATTTATATCTTTATGCCTTTATGTCACACCTTTTAGCTTAAAATTTTTTCCTGCTTTCTGGCGCACAAAAGCCTCTTCGAAAGCTCAGCGAGACATCACAAATTTTCGCACACTTAAGCTTAAAGAATCATTAAATGCGGTCAATAAAATTTTTTCCACGAAATCTTTGAAAATGTGTCACACGTTTTAGCTCGGTATAATTTCATGAAATCGAAATTCACGTCCCTTTCTTTCACGAAAGATTTGCATAAGTCTATCCAACTCTTTTGGTCTCAAAAATAGAATAAACTTAATTGAATATGTTATTACGTTCAAAAGAAGAAGAAGAGTTCTAAAGAGTGGGATAGACATATGCAAAGCTTTTAAGAAAGAAAGGGAAGAGAATTTCGATTACATGAAATTTTCTGATTTAAAAAGTGTGCCAGATGCATTAAGCCTCAGGCTCACCTTTTAATTTAAATAAATAAATATAAAATATTTATTTATATATATTTCCTAAAATAAATTTTAGGAAAATTTCATGAGATCAAAATTAACATATTTTTATTTCTCAAAAGTTTTGCATAGGTCTAAGGTAACGTGTGGTATTTTTGGACAAGGTGCTTTTCGAGACATAATATGGGTATTTTGGGACACATCCAAAATCCTAATTTGTTTTCTAATGATTTTTAAGTTTTATATGAAATACTAAGCTCTTTACGTATCAGATAAACATAAAACTTTTGAAATTTGATTTAATTTAAAGTGTGAAATACGCGTGAATTGTGAGTATCACATTCCACTTTTTACAAAACCTTCAGCGTGGTCAATTTTGCAGATGTCAACACAAACAGTGCTGAGTTTTTTTTATTTAAGCCACTTTAAAAGTGAAATTTAAAGAAATTTTTTTTATGAAGTAGCGAAGTATAGACCTTCTAATTGAAGGTAAATGGTCAGGCTCAGTGACATTTATTTGCTTAATAGAGATTTTTGTCTGTCCCGAAATACCCAATTGTTCCGAAATACACCATTCTTCTTTACATTTTTTGCTATTTTTAATAAAAAAAAAGCGTTTTTCAACATTTTTCGATAAGAATTTTATTCTGGATAGAATAAGGAACATAAATATTTGTATCAACAAAGAAAAAAATAATTTGAGAAGTCATTAGGCTGTTTGAATTTTGAAAGTGCTGAAAAGTGTCCCGAAATACCACACTTTACCCTAACTCATTCCTTCGCTAATTTTCGCTAATTTATTGATATAAACTAATACTTGGCCCACCAAAACATGTTTAAACATGCTAAAATATCATAAATGTGGTTGCTCAATTAAATTTGAATTCAGCAAATTAAAATGTTATGGCGCTGGCACACCTTTTCAATTGAGTGAATTTTAACCGATTGAAATTTTACCTCTTACTCTTTCAAAGTAAAATCAGATATAGGTGTCTCTTTCTGTAAAATGAAATTTAAAATTGAAATTTCAATTTCAATTTCGATTTCAATTTTCATTTGACAGAAAGAGACATATATATATATATCTTATTTCGCTTTGAAAGAGTAAGAGATAAAATTTAAATCGGTTGAAATTCACTCAATTGAAAAGGTGTGCCAGCGCCATTAAAATTGCTCATTAATTTCAATTTTATTGCAGTTAAATAAGTAGGGGAAAGTGCCCATGTTTTTTGAATGGTCTGGTTTCTGAATAAATGTGATTCCGCACTATATTTTAAAAACAGGATACTTTCCCCTAGTTTTTAAAATATGGGATGGGATGAGTCACATTTATCGAAAAACGTGGAAAAAAATTAATCATTATGAAGCTTGGAATCGTGCAAAGCATGGACACTTTGCCCTAGCCTTTTGAATCAAATTGTTCTTATTAAATTTATTCACTCGTAATTACACTGAGAAAAAAAAGGCTGCGATTAACTTTTTTTCGTTATAACCTTAACACTTTTTGGGTCTAAAAATATATCAACACTTTTTAATGTTAATTTTACACCTTTTAAGGGTAAAATCAACATGAAAGAAGAGTAACTTTAACCCATAATACACCTAAAAAGGGTAATATTCACACCGATTTCGGATCAATACTGCAGGGTAAAATTAACATTTCCGAAATGTTATTTTAACTTTTTCGGATTTCTCTCAGTGTAGTTATTAATTGTAGTCAAAAAAATAAAATAAATACAGTGTTTTAGTGGTAAACTTGTACGTGAGTAAAGCTTCAGTATCGGGAGTAATTTGCTGAGTTCCTTCAAAGCAATTCTAAGGAAATTGTTATGTCAAGAATTCGCAATTAGGATGACTTCATACAGATTTTCAACAAGACTACGAGAGTCTCTTCATGAGGCCCCTTGATTACAACCCTTTCTTCTGTCTTTGGGGATTCTTTTGCATAACTGATAAGTGACTTATAAAAAATTTTGAGTAACTATCACTCATTTTCAGGAGTCATTCACAATAAAAAAATCTCGCGGCACTATTTAAAATTGAGCAAATTTCTTGCAAAATGTGTCCTGGCTGGGACAATTTTCAAGTAAATTCTAGAAATCTTATAATGCTCAATTGGCTCAATTGAATTTAAAATTAAATTGTGAAAATTCTAGTGTGATAGCACCGTAAAAGACCCCTCTTAAAATCATTTTAGAGGACAAAAACATTTTTAAAATGTGAAAATAATTTTTGATCTCATTTTTTTAATGGCACAGCCAATAAACTCTAAAGAATATGCGCAAGAAATCGATAAAAATTCAAATTCAATATCTTTTTTGCGTGTACATGATGGATTTAACAAAGAACCAACAACGTAACACTAATGTAAGTCAGAAAATGCAAATTTGGAAGAAATATGTGATAAAACTAAAGTAAATGAAGTAATTAATATGAGGCTGTTCGGGAGAGTAATTAATCGGTATTTAATGGCGGAAGCCTGAGTCCGTGACGTGACTGGAAATTACTCAATCTTTTGATGCCAATGCAACATCGTCAAAGTCAGCGATAATATTGATCAAATTATCTCAATTAAAATTAAATTGTTACATCACAAATTCCTTGTCAGTTTGGAAGAGGAACATCTTTCTTATCCAAAGTATTTTCAAATTTATTGAAATTTTATGGAAATTGGGACCTTTTTTTCTGATGGTACATTGGGATCCACCAGAGACTGGAAGCTGCTTTGTATCTTTTCACTCATTAATCTGATTTTTTTTGCCACTACGGCCTCACTGTTGCCACCAAAGTGAATGTGTCATGTAGATTTATGCTGTGTAAAATCACCATCTGCAACTACTGTTCGTAGCACGGGAAGGGTTCCTGCTGCGTCTGATTCCCTGGGATATTGTAGTATTGATAGGCAGATTCCTCCCAATTGCTTCCCTCGTATACCTCTGCTGAATTGTAGTATTGATAGGAATTTTCATTGCCATTCTGATACTCATATCCACAATTTTGGTAAGTTTGAGGCGCAAAATCGCCATTTGTGTAGGAGTATTGATCGAAGAAGGAGTTAATGCTGCAATTATCGCTGCTGGCTGATGGAGAGATGGCTGTAACAGCACTTCGATCATTGTAAATTGGGTAGGAGTACATGTTGGAGTCGCTGTACTGGGTAAAATTAACCGATGCTGAAGTGGTAACATTAGCATCATCGAAGGTGGTCGATGTCGTGCCATTGCTACTCGTGAGGCTAATTGCATCATCACCATTCTGCCAATTGTCGAGAGCCGCGATTGTTCCACTTTCCATGTCGAGGAGTGTGGTGGACTTGGTGAGATGCTGATCATTGCTCGATGGAAAGTAATTGGTGATAATGTACGGAGACTGTTCCATGGTGTTGTGGTAGTTCTCATGAGTAGCCATGGTGCCATTGATGCTCATTGGGAGATTGGAGAATGGCACATGGGCACCTGAGGTGGGGACATGGGCTGTGGGCAGTGAATTATGACTGACCTGTGTACACTGACATGGGCATTCCAGGCAGTAGTTGCACTTCTTCTTCGACAACTGCAAAGTTTTCCCGCTTCCCTTGGATCTCCGCAACGTTGTGAGCTGTTCAAAATACTATGTTATTAGTACAATTTGTGCTAAAAAAAGGATTAACAAAATTGATAAAAGATAGATAAATTTATTCATCAACAATGTTTTCGAAGTATAGTTTCGTTTCAATAGAGATTCCGTATAGTTTTCAGCGTCCACCGCCGTCTTAACATCGCAATCTTAACAAAAATAGACCAATTCGTAACTCGACAAATAAAATTTCAAAACCTTATCTTTACGTTTAGGAGTAGTAATCAGACATTGTGAAACAGGGACAAGAGTATTACATATTGGCCTTATGCCCTAGACACACTTACGACTTAAGCCGAGAGACGACTTAGTGGAAAATGATGGAAAATTAGTTTAACGATGAGACAGTTTTCGTTAACCAAAAATCATCAATAAAAATAAAACCGATAAACAAAACTTGTCAAACGTCTTACTTCTAACCTTAGAAAGTCCAAGAGAGCCTAATTTGGTGTATTTTTAACTCTATGAACGATAGGGACAAAAATAGCCCAAAATTTAAGTAATTTTGTTTGTAACATGTTTGTTATAAAAAATTAAAAAGCCTAATTTTTATGCGAAATAAGTACAGTTACACTAATACAATTAACATTGAACAAAAAGTTCGCAAATTCTCACAATAAGTACAGGATTTTTCGGGTTTTGCTATTTTGTCTTGAATTTTTTTCCATAAAAAATTATTTACAGTATACTCTCTAACAATCGGGCATATGGGGCAAAATATCATCTAAAATATCGAGAGATTTTAGCATCAAAATCATTGTAAATTCCACAAAAAGCGCTCAATTATAAAGAATCATAATAAAACAAGGGGAACAACAGCGAATTTCAACAAATTTTAAATTCAAACGTGAAAATTGTCAACAAAATTTTACGCCCGATTGAAAAAGAACCGATTGAGCGAGAGTCTACTGTATAAAAGTCCCATTTCACTTTACAAGACCTGTGCCACTTTTGGTAAGATTTTCAATTGTATTTTCTCAATTTTTCAATTTTACAACTGTTGGCTCATTCGATCCTTTCTGTTTATTATTTAGAGTAAACACATCTCTAAAGATATTAGGGTTGGAAGTGGTGTACGGTTGAAAATGAAGTACTTGGAAGTCTTTGGAAGTTAAGTGCCTGAATATAAGATCTTTCCTGCCTAATTCCGTATTTTTCTAAAATTGCTCGTAAATACAGTAGACTCTCGCTGATTCGGCTCTTTTAAGATCCGGATTACTTTATAATTCGAGCAGCAGTTGAATTTGAAAAAAGTTTGTTGACATTTTTCAAGTTTGATAATGCCCAACGCACAATAACTTTTGTTTGTAAATATGTTTTCAAAATTTCATATGAGAGAAAACAAGATAACTAGATCTCTGTTTCATTCACTCTCATTGAAATGTCAAAAACATGTTTACAAAATAAAAGTTATTGTGCGTTGCGCATAATGATTATCAAATGAAGTAAATATGCTAAAATTTGCTATGGTTTGTCTTAGTTTTGATGTGATTTTGCGTTATTAAGAGGTTCTCATGAAATTTTGTAATAGCAATGAGCATGTCAACTCAATATGAGTATGCATATCAACAAAAAATCGTTGCAGTTCAATCAGTTTAATGCCCGAATTTCTCTCTAATTCGGTTGATATATCGGTCCTAAATGCCCGAATTTGAGAGAGTCTACTGTAATGACATAGCTATTGCAATTGTCTTTGAATCCTTGCTCTAAAAATGATTAAAAGTGGCTTTGAAAATTACGAAATAGAGATTCATTCTTCGAAACATCAAATCCGTTTTAAACGGTCTCTAATTTTGATGGTAATATTGTGAGTATCCTAGTGGAAGAAAATTTTTCGATAACAATTGAAGGGATTATTAAAATAATGGAAAATAATAATTCGATCGTATTTCGCTTTGTAGAAAAGCTTGGATGTGTTTAAAAGCTCGCTACATGGGTACCATATTTTTCACGAAAAGGAATAAGAGGAACTGTATAAATGTGGCCATATTTCTCTTGATATGTTGCTATAAAGATCCTTTTCTGAATCGTGATTGATTGGCGACAGGTGATGAGAAATTTCTCTAATACAACAATAACGGAAAAGGTCCTGGAAAAAATAGCCAAGTTTGTTGCAAAAGTTAATTAGCAATCATTAAAAACCTTTCCCAAGAATGCAAAATGTTTTAATTTTAAAGGATTTTGAAGCCAAGGAGAGAATTAAGTTTGATAAAAAAAATGAAGATACTTTTAAAGTGCTGAATTAGTTGTTGTATTCGTACTTTTGGTATCTTACAAACTTTCAAACGCAGTTTCAATTGCTACAAACTACAATACTTTTTTTTTTAAAACTCTCTTTTCCAAAAGTAGCTTCACTGGACTCTTATGAAAATCCAAAATAAGTATGCAAGAATATGTGTCGCTAGAACTTCAAAATATAAGCAAAATATTAATAATATGCGTAATAATAAATTTCTTGAGATATTTTTTAAAGTTTTCTTTATTCCTCATCAGAATAAATAAACTATTTCTTTCTAAGTATGAGAAGTGCATGAAGTGTAGGAAGTTTTTGAGAGTGTTGCGAAATTTTGGAAGTGCGAAGGGCTATTCCATACAAATTGTGGAAGTGCCTGGAAGTGGTGTACACATTTTCACCTTAATATCTCCCCCTTGCACCCCTCCCCTTTTTATTAAAATAATTATCAGTCTTATTCAAATATTTTTTCATTAATTTATACGCAGAGAACAACTCAATTTGCTGGATAATTCTGCCCCAGTCTCCCCTATGTAATTTTTAATATTTCGATCCCTATGTAATCGATAATAATAAATTCTGTGACTGCGAAATTATTCCATACATTATCCTGCGTATAATTTCGTCCACTTCAGGATTTTAACGATTTTAACCATTCGGGATTTTGGTTATTATCATTTGGTTCACATTGAGAATTTCATTTATAAAAAATTGTTTTCAGTGTATCACTAACTTTAAATATATATTTCCACAATGAAATCTCGAAAATTGAATGAAAGAAACAAGTACGCACCTTTGAATTGAGGGCAGCTTCTTGTGCCAACAATGAGGCAAGTCCTCGAATTCGTCTGCCGACTCCGAGACTCCGTCTTGTCTCACTGCAACCTTTCGCCTCTGGCCTAGGGTGGTCGTGAACACCTTTGGCCTGAAAGAAGATTGCGTATTCGGTGTGGCGCCAAAAGTGAGTCACTGGGTAACCGCAGTGTCCTCGACACGGAAGGATCTCCAGGCGACCGTTGCAAGCACTTAAATGACCATTAAACACCACAATTTAGCACTAATGCACACGGAATTTGAGGGGATTGCTTAAGCTCACCGATTAGGACAGGGCTTTCCCTGCTGCTTCCTGCGGGCTTTGTCACAAATGGCAGGTCTGAGGTGGATGCGATCACCATTGGGCAGTCGACATCGTGCTGAACAGAGCAGGACCCCAAGGCAGCTCTTCTTGAGTATGTTGACATTGTGATTATTGGTGTTGCGCATCGCCCAGCCTGAAGAATGTCGCCTGGCATCGTCAATTATGACGGGATACACAAGACGACAGTGACCATCGGCCCATTCACAGAATTCATCGAATTCCGTGTCAGATATTCGTGGTACAATTGTATCATTGATGTCCCAGTCGGTGGTAACTCTGCTCTTGATTTTCAATGGTGGTGAGTCCGGTCGACTGAAATGTTGATGAGTTAATTAGTTAATGTGTCCCCCATGTCTTCGCGGTGGGGCCCAACAGAACCAGGCCGTTTAAACGTGAGGGATTTCGTGTGTAAGGCGTGTTTAACATTTTAAATTGGCACTCTCGAAATTTAATAAGAAAATCTCTTTTTTATCTCACCAAGCTCACCACGAGAGACTTCAACAAAATGAATTATTTATTGGTATGGGGAGTTCGGTTTCTTTTTTTCTTCATATTACTTCTTTTAAAAAAATTTCAAGCTACTTTAGAGAAGTACTTTGCAATTGAATGTGTCAAATTTTGAGAATTTTAAATTAACACGAACTGGTTTTTGGAAATCTTCGACGGTTGATTACGTTCTTCCTTCTGTGAATCAATATCACAATGTGTGGTTCTTCTTTTTTTTTCTTCTCTTCAAAGTTGGACCCATCGTGAAACGGTGCGAAAAAGAGGATCCGACGAAGATGCCCCTCAATTATACATCATGATTGGTGCATGAGGTAAATTCTTTCAGCAATCGATCAATATACTTAGCAAATGTGCTTACATAATAACCATCGTGTGTTGAATTCGTTATCCAATTGCCTTGACTCAATCTTCTCCCTTTTATTTTTTTATTTTTTGAACAAAAATAAAATTCAAGAATAAAGAAAGTCTCTTAAATATTGGAAGAAATGCAACTTTTAGCACTGTTTTATATTTGCAGCTGACTTTTCTTTTTTTCGTTCTTGCAATTTATCTTCCGTTTCACAATCCTGATTTTCAACTGATGACCACTTTCAATATAAAACACCCGAGCGATGTCCGCGATTCAGTCAAAAGTACCATGAACCACGGAAGAGAACACACGTCCGAACGATGTGAGTGCGAATAGAAAACTGAAAATGTGTCCGGAGTAAATTGAGGCACGAAGGCACAAACCTAATGTGCTTCTAGATGCTTGCACATCGGTCTTATGCTATTGCAACATAGAAGAGACTCCGCCCCGATTTCTCAACTTTGAGTCAGCTCAGTCGGAATAGAGCTAAAATGGGGAAGTCGACGTGCACCAATGAAATGTCTTTATCCAGCAACAGTTTTATTGGTCGGATAACTTCTGAGGCAAATGATCCAGCATGGAAAAGCCGTCGAGGGAAAAGTTTTCTGTGAGTTACTTTTCCTTTTCTCTGCCACAAACACGAGACGGATACCATTAGAAGAAGATTTCGTCTATGGAGAAGAGATTTCTTGATTTAAAGTTCAGAGATTCTTGAGCTCTGCTCTGGTACATAAATTAACACACAATTAGAAATTAATTTTATGGTTTTGGATTTAATTGAATGTAGTAGAAAGGTGTACAATTAAAAAAATTTTAGTTAAAGTTTTCACAAAATTACAGAAAAAGGAACATTAGGGTAAGTGTGCCAAATTCCGACCAGCTTGCAATTTCGGCCACCTTTTTTTCCTCGAATTTCCATGAACTTTTAGATTTTACGTACTCTAGAGATTATACAATGCAAAAGAATAACAAAAAATGTAGCTTCGACAAACGAGATGACGCGAAAAAGATATTGGGAAAATTTACGAAAGGCAAGGAACTATGAGAATAAAGGTGGCCGAAATAGGGCACCAAAGCTATGTCTACATTTTTATTCATTTTAAAATGTATTAAGAATGGTTTTAGAGTAAATAAGGACGATAAACTCTTTACAAGGTTCTAAGCAACACTCCTGAACGAGGAGTAACTCATTTCGAGGAACTCGAGCCAATCTGGCTGGGGAACCCATACATATTTTTCAGGAAACCCGGGGAACCCATACATTTTTTGGGAACCCGAGCCAATCTGATTGATTATGAATTACCCCTTGCTCCTGAAGTAGAAGGAATTAAAAAAAATCAATTTCTTTTAAAGATATTGCATTTCAAACTTGAGACTTTGACGCTTACATGCAACTATGCCGAAATTTGGCACACTTACCCTAATTTTTAAAATAATGAAAAATAAAAAAATGAAAAGTAAAAAATCTGCTGTAGAATTTGTTATTTAAAAACTCCAAAATACTTTGTTTATTACAATAATGTAATAAGCAATCTTAAAAAGAAATTTAAAAAAAATAACTTGGTTATTAGAACAATACAGTTTTTAAGAAATATTTTTTGATATTGAAAAAAATAATCGAGAGATCAGGCAAAGGTGTATATCAATAACTAGTATGTAATACAATGTAAAAACTATATACAGTAGACTCTCGCTTATCCGTGGACTCTTTTTCCGGGTGACATAAAAAAATCCGTGAGACAGTTGAATTTTAAAAATTTTGTTGACATATTTTCCCCGTTTTGGGTTTTTTTGTTAAAGCAAATGTGCTCTATCTACTGTTAATTCTTTCTCATTGTAACTTTTTTGGACAGTACGCATGTTTAGAGAGAATGTCGATTCAATCAGATCAGAATTCACTCCATAAATTTGCAATGTAAACAAAAAAATCGTTAGATTTCAAACACTTTGATGTGTATCACTCTCAAAATCCGTGTGACATTTCGGTCCCGTTCCACGGATAAGCGAGAGTCTACTGTAGGGGAGATTGGGTCAAAATGTCACAAAACGAAAATTTCAATAGCCTACATAGATTTTCTTCAATGCCATAAGTTTCTTGGAATTCGAACAAGGAGTTTTTAATATTAAAAAAAAAAACATTGAAATTTTTAGCTCTATTTCTGGAATATTTTTTTTACAGAATATATCGTTTTTTATCTACTTAATTATTTTCCAAAATTGGTTCACTGGTGAATATTTCCTAAATAATTCAGATGCTTTAAATACGAAATCGCTCTTCATTTTAACATTCCCTAAAGATTATTTTCTCCAGAAATCATTTTATTGGAAATTACCACTTGGGGTAAAAAATAATAAAAGGTTTGGGGCAAAAAGTAACAGAATCCGAAGTAATTTCTGATGTCTCACGGCGAAAAGAAATGTCATTGTCATGTGTCGCGGAAAAAATTAAATAATATGCATTGCCCAATGTATACTCTGGAGGATAAAACTTCTACCGAGTTTTACTGAATCTAAGATTTTTAGTTTAAAAAGAACATGAAACACTTCTATCCATTACTTTTTAGTTTTGTTTTTATTCTGCACTAAAGTAACATTTGCTCGACAACTGTTCGGTAGATTTTGTAAAATTCATCTCGCTTAATTCGCCGTATTCGCCTGTTTCAGAATGGTTGAATAGAATTTCCTTGTCAAAAATAGTCTTTAGAACAGAGGTGTGCAAGAACCGTTGAAACCGAATAAACGTCAAAATAAGTTTGTTCTGGTAGAGTTTTGACTATTGACGTACATGTTTCATTTGACGTTTATTAGGTTTAAACAGTTCTTGCACGCCTCTGCTTTAGAAAATATCTTGAAAAGCACTTTTTTTTTGTTCTGATAGGGAAAACGCCGTTCTACATAGATGTAGAGGAACAAATTTCCTATGAAAATATGCTTTTTTTGTTTCCCCCCTTACCTACCTCCCTCCCCTCTAACCAAGGTCTTAGGCCTTTAGACCTATTCCTATATATAGTATCCTATGTTGAAAATCCTTTAAAAACTAAAACATCCATAAAAATAGATACTAAAATCATCAATCTATAAAATGAATATCTGACAAATGTTGAGGAAAAACAATAACGAACAAAGACGAGAACCTTACACATTAGTGAAAATATGCTATTTAGGTATTTTTTTAAATTTACGAGAACTACGTAATAAAGCAAATCAAAATGTGATAATTTTACCCCATGCCTGATTACTATTTGCCTCATAGTTTTTGAAAATGGTCACAAAAATACCTTTCAGAAAACGGATTCTCGAAAATTTCGAAATTAAATCCTTTAAGATTTCGGCTTATTCGCAATTTTCACCCTGCTGATTTTATCTTTCAGGATTTTAATCATCTATAATTTAGATTATCAATATTTTTTATCTGTTCGAAGCTTTTTGATATTCACGCATATAATCTTACGGGATTTAACATTATTCGGTAGTTTGACCCTTTCGAGACTTTAGTACACATGATTTAAATTTTTAGAGCTTTCATTGTTGAAGATGATTGAAAATTTGTTTATGATTTTCGGAATTTTGTCCCATTTAGTACACTGTAAAAACTTTTGAACACTGTCAATAATATTGGAACATTTTTTCTTAGAACAAATACGTACCTGTATAAGATATTTCTTTGTTATGATATTTTCTTTACGGTTTTGTTACGAAATATAGTGACAATTGCGTTAAACTTTTCTTTTAGAACCGTTTTGATACGGTGAAATACAGTGGGTGTCAATTGTTTGTTGCCTAATGCATGTTTGAGAAAACAAGTGAAAAAAATTATTGAAAAAATGACTTTTTTCAGATTTTGCTTTTTGCAGATGAGTTCCCTGTAATCCGTAGATATTATTTATATTTTTTGAGAAAAATAATTAATTTTATTTCATATAAAAAATAACTATTTTCCAAAAGTTTGTCATTTTTGAGGACTCAAGAGTTTGTTGCCTCATTTAAAAAACTAAATAAGAATGGTGAAAACATGCAACCAACTTAATGTAAATCTGTTATATTTTGAGTTTATGTCACTTGAGAGGCAAATGGTGGATTTGTACATTTCTAAAGTTGTCAATGGTAAATATATGTATATAAAAGTGATTATAGATAACAAGAAATAATCTGTTTTTTGATAAATTTATAATTTAGGTTGAAAATGGCAAATTACAAAAAGTTAAAAGGTGGGAAATTGTGGGAAAAAGTAATTTTTTTCGCTTGATTTCTCAAACATGCATTAGGCAACATCACCAACTGTATGTATTGGCAATTGACACCAACTGTTTGTAAAAATTTAAGTCCATTTCGTTTTATATAAATTTGTTCCTAAAAGTTGAAACCGAATATAGACATTTTGTTCCCATTGTCAGGAACAAATTTGTGTAATTTAAAAGATTTCGTCCGCTTGCTTCGTCTTACAGTTAAGGCATCTACTTCAGTTGAGATGCATTTCGGTGGCGAAGTGGCGAAAGTTCATAATGAACGTCAAATAAAAGTCAACTTAGCAGTGTTTTATACATATTTTTATGAATTTCTGGAATCTCAAATTACAAAAAAAAGTCAAAACATAAACATTGTAGACCGAAAAATGCCAGAAATTTGGCGTTCTACTCGCTTCCATAGTGGTTTTCGGAACAAATTTGTTATTAATATTGTGTGTCTTTTTGTTTCTTAATACAAATTTAACGTACAAATTTTTTCCAAAAATTTTCGGAGTCCATGGATGAGATAATTTTTGGAACAAATTTGTTAAATGTTGATTATCTTCCTGAGTTTCGTAAAAGGAACCAGATTGTGCCAAAAATTTAGGTATCCGTGGACGAGCTAATTTTTAGGACAAGTGCCGAAATTTTTTACCGTGATATTGATCCTTTTGTGACCATCCTTTGGAATTCCTTTAGAAGAATATAAAAATTGCTGTACTTAAACCGACAGACAAAATACAAATAATTACATATTCCATTACAACAATTTATTTCTTCACTGAGAAAAAAACGGGGGTGCGATTAACTTTTTTTCCTCATAACTTTAACACTTTTTTGGTGTAAAAATATATCAACATTTTTTAATGTTAATTTTACTCCTTTTTAAGGGTAAAATTAACATGAAACAGGATAACTTTAACCACTAATACACCTAAAAAGCATAATATTTACACTGATTTCGGATCAATACTGCAGGGTAAAATTAAGATTTCCGGAATGTTATTTTAACTTTTTCGGATTTCTCTCAGTGTTTGCACTAAGGTGCACAAAAAGATGGAATAGTAAATTTCCGTTTGTTCCGGAAATGCTATTCTTACGTTCAGTTCATTTTTTATTCTTTTTTTTTAACTTGAAGTAATAAGAAAAGGGATATAAATTAATTTGTTTAAGAATGCAGCTAGAACAATGCGGGTGTTTTGAACTTGACATTACGTTATTCTGTAAAAGTACATATATGTATATCCCAATCTATGCATATGTCCCTAGAATTTCCTTTGTAGATATCTTTTCCGTTCTGCACTTTTGCATTGCATTCTGTCCTTTACAGTCGCGCAACTAAAAAAAGCTTTAGAAAAAAAGAAAAAAAGACGATAGGAGAAGGGAAATTCGTTGGCACATAAATTAGGAAAGATGTGTTACAATCATTAATCAATCAGTTAAATCAAACTTGAATGCGAGAACTGACAAAATCATGCTGAGGAGCAGCAGGAACAAATAAATAAATTTGATTGTGAGTTCTTCTCCTTTATAGTGTCTGCAAACGCCGCGATATCGGTCTGGTGTATCATTGATCTGAGGGTGACCAGAAATTGACCCAATGACTCCCAGAGTTGTACCCAGAGAGAAAACAATATTTCATTAATGTCTCTCAAGAAATGATGGTGAAATGTTTGAGATTCCTTCACTGCGGTTTAATTTAGAAAATCTTCAAGAGGAAATGTTTTGTCTTCCCACGAATGTTAGAGGCACATATATTCCCAATTTAGTTCCCATCGAAAGCTTCTTTCCCAGACAAGATTGACCATTCAATTTGCCTTTAATTGCGCGACTTGGAACACCTGCACTTTCTATTAGACCACTCTTTGACACATTATAAGCATTATAGACTGTTCCCTCCCTAAATAGTGAAAACTTTTACCACATGAATTAACTGTTTAAATTGATGTTTCTTGTGGTATATTTTTGATAAACCAAAAGATTATTCTACCCCCCTCTCTATAAGGCATTTTCGTATTGTTTAAGGGTTTTTGGGAAAAGTGATCCTTTCTCAAAAATCCTCTCATTAGTTTTGTCCAATCACCCGCTGAGACCCGTTAGGAAATCACTGATAGCGATCTTATGCCTTCCTTATCGAACCCCCTTAAAATCTTATACCCTTGTGTGAAAATTGTGTGAAAAATGTGACCAACTCCATTGCAGATACACAACATTCACACGCAAATGTTTCGCTTTTAGAAGTCGTTAAGTGGCCTCTTTTATAGCAGGGCGGTTTCCACCTATTCAAGATGAAAAATTAAGTAAGGAGAGAATCATATAAAAAAATAAAAAGCATATCTTGTGACTTGTCGCCCGTGCGCAAATGGCAGGAAGGCAATCAAGTAATTAATATTCACGTTTGTCGCCTTCTCGGGAATTTGTCTCACAATCTATATATTGAGGAAATTCACCTTTGAGTGTTGAATGCTAAATGCAAACGTGTAAATTGTAAGGGAAAAACGCTCAACAAGAAATTAGGGCAGGTGTTTCAAATGTACTGCTCTACCTCTGCCTTCATAATATTTATCCATCTGTGAACAGAATAATCTTGCTTGCGTTTTGCGTAAACATCTTTCATTACACTGATACATTTTTCATTTTTCTTTAACATCTTCATTTGCATTGCCAACAGACTTAAGCTGGAGTTATCTAAATTGTTATATGAATTTACAGATTCGTTTCTAAAATATTAATACTTTATAATTAAATGATTGCTTAAATTAATTGAGATCATGGGTTTTTGAAGTGTAGGGGAAACCAGGGCATCACCGAACATTGAGTATCACTGAACACTGATTTTTAATTCTAAACTACTTAGACTATGACGACCGTTTCTTCACTGAACAAGCTTCCTATAGTATCTATGAATTCATACAGGTCTCGCCTTCTTAAGCCTAAAATCTAATTTAAAAAATCGTTGTGTTTGGTGCTTCCTCGCGCTCGGTGGTGCTACATTTTTCTCTACATGTCTTATATTACCTCCACTAAAGGAAACAAACAAGTTAAGTTAACCTCAATAACATGTTCTTATTTTACGATACCATAACTATCCAGTAAATAAAATTATAGGCTGTAAATTTACTTAAAATCTAAAATTTGTGTAATTTTACACAAAATGTGTAATAGTAGTGTAGAAATAATACACAACTGACTATAGTTGTCAGTTTTTCAATAAGATATGAGATAAAAAAAAATACATGGTATACGCCGTATACGAGTGTCAGCCTAACGGCGTTATCACACTTGCACATTAAAATTTTAATGTGATTCACATTAATTGTCGCTTGGGAGCGTCCAAATATGTTATTTGTGTCTTTGAGTCACTTAATATTTGGGATTTTTCTATTTATTGACAAAGAAGTAGACTTGGCCTGCAAAAATAAGTTTAAATTTACCTAAAGCATAAATACTTTTCACATTAAAAACTTAAAGAGAAAATCGCATTAAATTTTCATATTAATGCTATAACTCAATTTATATCAAATTTTGCGGGCCAAGTTTACCTTTTTATCAACAAATAGATCAAATTTTGAATATAAAATGATTCAAACACACAAATTATATATTTGGACTCTCACCAGCGACAATTAATGTGAATCATATTAAAATTTTAATGTGCAAGTGTGATAACACAGTAAGACCTCAACGGTTTCCGACGAATTCCTAAATTCCCTGAATTCACGAAGATCCCCCAATTTTACAAGAGATATCGCGCCACCAAGGATTCCTAGAATTTCCATAAACGCCAATGGGAAAAGCGGTCCAACCTTTCGCCACGAATGAGACCTGTATCATCGAATAGGTATTGGTAAAGGTAACAACTTTTGTTCCGGGACCAACCTGAAAACTATGTAGGCAAAGCACTAGCGCATAAAACATAATGTATAAGAATTGTAATGATTTTTGTGCAAAACTCCTTTTTTACAATAACGGTTTAATCGTATATTGATCAATTCTATGAATAATTTGTAAAGAGGGACTCATAGAAAGTTTTCCTGGAACAAACCATATGTTTGTTGTTTAAAAAAATGTTTCAATTAATTTATACTAAGAACCTTTTGTTCAAATCCAAAGAATGCAATATTCAAAAGAATTCAATATTCCTTCTAAGGCAGGCTATTACATCCCACTGTCTAATACCATGCGTGGCTAATTCTACCCCGGTTTATGCCATTATTTAAAAAAGCAAGTTTCATAAAAATAGTTCAATCCACTTCTTAAGAACTCTTACTTTAAGATATCTGAAAAAGTTGACGTGATGGACTATAAGTTTCTTCGGGTGATATGTTCAAGATACACCAAGGACTCCGAAAATATCTGTGATTTGCCATTAAATGAAATAAGTTTTCGTTTTGTTGCCCTGTAATGTGCGATGGCTTTAAAACATGATTAGTTTGTATGGGAGCTAGCAGATGGACCAGTCAGAGGGAAAACCTAAAAATATTTAATTAAAACTTCAATCATATATCGACTTTGAGCCAAATTTCGTTAAGATCGGTCGAGCCGTTTTCGAGTAATAAATTGTCAAAGTTGTGAATTTTCAGAAGGATATCGTTAATTTCCCAAGGATTGACAGTCCTTTTTGGCTTGGGTCTAGGTATTTTTCAAGCCATACACCAATGCCTACAAAATGGGCCTAATTCCATTTCTGGCGAAGGGTTGGACCAGCTCCCATACGTTTCTGCCCATTGTCCTTTTAGAGTTATTTTCGAAATTTCCTGAATTTTTCGTCAGTTTTGGAACCAACAAACAATTATCTTTGAAATCTTTTCTATTAGTTTGAAAAGATATCCAAAAAATTACGCCCAGTATTGTTGTCTGAGAAAAAGAACGTAGGAATAAGTGGGATACCTTTGAAAGTGGGGCACCTTTGAAATTGGGATTTTTCTCCTATGTAGAATTGAGCCATATCACAATGTAATTTAGCTTCTCAATTTGTTTGTGCAACTAAATTATATCACGATAAGGCTCAATTTTATTTAAAAATAGGTGAAAAATCCCAATTTCAAAAATGCCCCACTTTCAAAGGTGCCCCACTTCCCCCTATAGGCTCATCGACGTATAAAAACATTATAACCGCTGCCAGACATTTTTTTTAGAAATTAAATTAATTCACATTGATAACTTCAAGAGGTTTCTATTTCATTAACACTTTCTGTATCATTCAGAAAGGAGTGACAGAATATTCCGTGCTTTGCGAAATGCTCGAACTCATAACTTCGATGCTATCTTAAAACTACTTTCTCATGATTTATCGTTTACCGGTTCACAACGAACTTGAATTGATTAATAAATTACCCAAAGACCCCCCTTAAAATAGATTAGGAGTAACAATTTCTTTGAAGGTTTGAATTAGTTATAGGTCTATAGCCGGTTCATTACCGATTCCTAACTGATTGGAATCATTTTACTCTTCAGGGATTTCAAACCCAAACATAATACTATTCGGTCGAGAAATACCTTCTCTAGAGCTTTTTAAAGCTTTAACCTTGAAAATTCGATATTAGGAATGATTCAACGGATTCAACGGTATTTTCGTATCAGGATGAAATGTCCGCCTTGATAATCTCTAAAACATATCGAAAAAAGAAAAAAATAATCGCACAACTTTTTTTCGAGTAATCCCCAAAAACTTGGTTTTGGTTGGGAAGAGGATATGTTGGGGAAAGGGAAATGAAAAGCACACTAATAATGCGGTAGCCGACTTATGCGAGGGATCTCTTTTCTCTATCTTTAACCGTTTGGTGTGAGCTGTCAGCGGCAGATCCCGGTCAAAATTCTGAAAGCCAAAATCCTAAATGGGCCAAAATCCCAAAAGCCAAAATCCCGAATTTTGGCTTTCAGGATTTTTGCTGCATCCGATCGGCGGGACAGACGGACGCGCAGACAGACAGACAGACAAACAGCGTGACGTTCTGACGAAAATTCAAAATTCTAACAAAATACGATCAATTAGGGGAACAGGAATCGAAATTATAAGAAATATATAAAATCTAAAGATTATAATACTATGTATTAAGATAAGATAAGATAAGATAAGATTTTTATTATCCCAAAATTCTGTTTTGTGGTTGCGTCTGCAGCCGTCTTACCATAACCCTGGATCAGTAGGCCATATATGCCAAACTCGTTAATCTTTCCGTAGAATTCGAGCAGCAAAATATTGGGTTGCAGTTGAATTTTGGAGTAGTGGATTAATCCATTAAAAATAGCGTGGTAAAAATTTTCAATTATTCTGAGTGATTCTTATTCTTATCCACAAACTACATAGAAAATATTTTTATTCTTGTACTATGCTATAAGAGAATATTCATAAAATTCATTGAATACGATTCATTTGATTGAAATTAATTTCCCTTTTGCTTATTAATTGACTCAATTTGTGTGACTCAAGGAGTGTAAGGAAAAATATTTCCTCATTTTCTTTCACATTTTGTTGGTTGAATATTTTTGGAGGAGACTTCATTGTTGGTCTCTTTATTCAAAAATCAACGACACAGAGGGTGTGTGTCGGCATTCTTCTTCAATTAAATTTAATTAGTGGTGAAGAACCCCTTCATAATTCTCAATTAAATGTACATTTACCATCTATTCACTAATGTGTTAAATTTCATTTCTAAGAGACATTTTATTCTTGTATAGGAAATCTTTTGGTTTCAGGAAAAGTTACTTGTGAAGGACATCTGCCTTTTGGTGAACTATAAGTGTGTGTCATTAATTGTATGATTGATAGTCATTTCATCAATGTATCACCCCCTGATGCAGTTTCCATTGCATCCCAAAAAAAGGGAAAGAGAGTGAGTTCAACACCTAAAACCAGCAATTGTTATAAATACTTTTCAAGCATGTTTTTCACATCATTACTTTCGGGGGGGCTGAACACAAGGGCTTCTAATCACTCTCTGACAGAGAGAATGGCTTTGCACATTTCCACTTTCGACAGTCATCATAAGTTATTTTGAAATGGTCAACTTATCTAATCTGTGGAAAAACATAACCAAATCGCAGTCAATTACTACAAGGCAATAGTATTAAAAGTTATTGTGCAAAATGTTCGTGAAATGGTATGAGGAAGAAAATAGCCAAGGGGAATTCATCCTCTCATCATCTCTTCTTCACCAGACACTCAATGATCAATTTTAAGTGGTGGACACGTGACCACTATTTTTGTTGGAATTAAATGAAAATGGTCACGCCATCACACCATTCTATATTTACTTCGCATGGTAAAGTCGAAATAAGCACCATTTGTTGATAAATGACATGAAAATTTGTTTAAACTATTTCACTTTATAAATAGAAATGAATGTGTGACAAACCCTTTTAAAATATCGTAATGTATTTCTATTTTTCAATTAATAGTTCACTGAAGATTGAAATAATGGTTCAATTATTGCTCTGGACATTTTAGATGGAAAAGGCACAATTATTAATATTAAAAGACTTTTAAAAACTATAGGACTTACTAATCTTTAAGGGGTGGCTCATAATTGCGAAGCCTAAGAAATCTAAAAATTCCTTGGCGAAACAAAAAAAAAATGTATCGTAAGACTCGAAAAACCAAAAAATTGTATCCTGAAACCCCAAAAAAAAAACCCAGAAAATGAAAACGAAAGCTAGTAAATCCATAAATAAAAAATTACAATGAGAAAGTTGTAACTGCAAAACCCAGTGCCAAGTAACCAAAAATTGCTTCGCTAAATACAATAAACCCAAAAATGCTATCACGATACTCGAAAAACCCAAAAATAGTTTTTTCGGAATCCAAAAAAAAAATCAAAAATTACAAAATTAAATACAAGAAACTCAAAAGGTAAAGGATCCTAAAAATTGTGTCGCGAAACCCATCAAACCAAAAATTGCAACAGGAAAACTTCAAATTTTTTCGCGGAACTCTAAAAATTAGAAACCTAGAAATCTTTGTCAGTAAACATGGTTATGTGTCACCCCTTGTTAATACATTTCAACCATTTATAAAGTCACATAAAATTCTCATCCAAAGCATTTTTATAATTCAAGCTAAGTAGGTACTATTCAAAAAATTGTGCAATTTAATAATTAAATATTCAGATGTAGGATATTTATTCAAAAAATTGTCAATTTCGTACACAAAGAATGGGACCTTCAAAAATTTAACGTAAATTTAAATTTTATTTGGTCGAATTTTTTTATTAAAATTGCTGGAACAAAAAGAGATGGCCAAGAGATAACTCATATTGAAAAACCCTTGTCAGTTGCCTGAGAAACGCTTCGCGAAACCCAAGAAACACACTGTTTGCATCGCGAAACTCGAGAAACCCAATTTCTGCATCGCGAAACCCGAGAAATTTAAAAATTGCATAACGAAACTCGCGAAACCAGAAACCCTTGTTATAAAAAAAATTGGAATAAGTTACCCCTTGGAGATGGCAAAGCATACCAGCTTTGCGGAATGCTCGGAATTACGTATAGGACTCTCTGTGAATTCCCTTTTCGTATGGTTTTCAATCCACAAATTTTTACTTCCGTTTTATTATCGAAATTTAAGCAAATCAATTGGGAAATAGGACGTTTAAAGTGGTTTAACTTTGTCGTCCCATGCCCCGTCGAACCACTGGCATTGTCACGCGTGAATTCGAAAACATGACAATACAGTAGAGCCCCGCTATAGGCCATCGCTCTATAGTCCACAATTTATCGACTGTTGATTTCTAAACACTGATTTTAAGTTAGTTTATGTTTTTTAGTACGCAACATGCAATGTTATCATAATTATTTTAATATTTTGGCAAACTTTATTGAGTTGTTGTGATAATTGTGATCCATAATGAAGAGAGCGAGGACAAGTACCACAAACGCAAAGAAAGTGGAAGCCGACTAGCAGTTTCAATACTAAAAGTTGTTGATAATTTTAAAAAATGACATGGACTATAGTGCGACCCAAGTGTCAAATCTGGAACCAAATGTGGACTATAGCGGGACTCTACTGTATCAGTCGAGTTTTTTTTGTCATATCATATGAGTTCGAAAATGCAATTCAATGATTTTGTAATAAAATTCCTTTACTTGAGGATTTTATGAAAATACAGTACGTCTTGGTTGATTTGTTTAACAAAATTCATTGTCATTTTAATTGCCAGAAATCTCAAATACAGTGCTGTCTCTTTATATCCATAGTTTGGGTACTTTTTTGACAGTTCTCTCTCTCTCTGAATGCACAACTTTTTTTGAAATTCCTAACGGTTTTTTCTTTCTTTTAATAAATTATTATATTTATTTTATTTTTCTAGAACTTCCCGTGTTATTCTAACTCTAATATGAGACAGAAAAACTAAAATTAAGAAAATTAAAAACGAGAAAAATTAGTTACCAAGAAAAAAATATTGTTTATTACTTTGTCAAAATGTAAACAAATTGATTTTGAATGCAACCGACACAAAAGCTGTACATCGACACGTTATGCATATAGAGAGACAGCACTGTATATAACTTCTGACAATATCTTGTGAGCTGAAATGGCAATGTCACGGCTGCAGAATCGTATTTTCGAAAAATCTCTTCTAATATTCGAACCCAATTTGTCATATGGCATTGCCAGAGCGTTACAGAATTTCCCCTCCAGGTGCAGTGAAGCTCACTGGATGCGATTCGAAAACCTTGAACGCCTGAAAAATTTCTGGTGACCTAAAGGAAATTCGAACAGGTACAATTTCGGGATCCGGTCAAAATATCGAGAGCTAAAATCTCGAAAGCCAAAATACCGAACGCCAAAGTCCGGAAAATCAAACTCCCGAATTCTCAAAAGTATAAATTTTCTGTATCTTGAGAAATTATTCTGCACATTATTCTCTATATAATTTCATTCCTTTCAGCATTTTGAACATTCGAGATTTTGGCTTTCAAGATTTTGGCTTTCGAGATTTTGGCTTTCAAAATTTAGCTTTCGAGATTTTGGTTTTCGTGAGTTTGGTTCTTTAGAGATTTTGGCTTTCCGGTTTTTGGCTTTCGGGATTTTGGCTTTCGGGGTTTTGGCTGCCTCCGAGAATTGCATCATAGAGTGAGTGCCCTACCACTTGACCCGTATCAAAAAAGTCCAAAAAATTTCAAAAAAGCCCAATTTTGAAACTGCCCCAATTCCCCACAAGTTCAATTGTAGTTTTCTATCATAAATTTATCTTTTTTTTCTTTTTTTGGGTTACAAATAAGTTCACTGTTCCAAAAATCTTTTATATCGTTTATATCACTAATTTTTAAATTTTATTAAAATTTGTTAAAAGTAGAATAAAAATTTCGACGTTAAATACAAATTGATAAAAAAGAAACACTCAAGTCTACGGTTTATAAAGATCAAGAAACCCTCCAAAGATTGTAAAAAGAAAAGCCCTAAATTCATCCGTTAGACTTATCATCCTTAATATCTCTTTCTTAATTCAAAGGGAGACTTCTGAATAATTTCTGACATATTTTCTTATCACGTGTACCAATCTGTGACTCCCAACCCCTGATTTCGAAAAAGAATCCAATAGAAACATCACACTTTTTTTTGTACCTTCTCCTTTAACATTGTGTCCTTGGGTGTGAAATGAATAAAAGAAACGAGGAGCTCAACTACAATTATTGCAATGATCCTTATCAATTTTGTTTGTGTGTTAAACATCTCGTTGAGGACTTTTTTGGCACAAAATTCCATCGTGACAAAAAAGGGTGTATGGACAATGAATGAGTGTGATGATGAATAATAACATGAATTAAAAAGGTAAAGTATGAATTAAAATACACCATTTCAATGTCCTCCGTGAGAAGAGAAAAGGACACCCAGGGTAGATGGATGTTGATGATAATTTCAGGAGAAAAATCTTCAACGATTTTTGATTGTTGCATTCGCACGATAAAAAAAGAGGTTTAAGATGATTCTTTTTTTCGTGGAAAAAAAACGCATTTATAGGATATCAATATAAAAATTGCAGATCATAAATTTTGGTTCTGACTTGTCAGAGTGAGGGGCTGTGGAAAAGAGGACACTTTTTCTCACGGGTTTATTCTGCGGGTGGAGTAACAAACAGGGACAATATGTTCCTTAATTCACTCTCAATCACCATGAATGTCCCCTTGACTGGTTTTTACACTGACTCATAAAGTGAAGTGGTTCACCCCCTATTAAGGCAAAAATACCAAAAGTATAAATGGTTTTTAAATCAACTCCTATTTACCACAGATATTTTTGCAGACATCATAAAATAGCATCTACAACTTTAATTTTCAAAAAAATAATAAAAAATCTACCAATATTCTGCGGAAGAGAATTTTTCGCTTCTGAGAATCACCCTAAAACACTTTTGGACCAGTAAGTAACTCCATATGCGGGCAAAACAAGTTGAAAACACTGCATGTGGCTGGGAAATTGTTACCACATCAATTTTCAGCAATTTTCTCATGTATATAATCGCAAAAAGAACCCCCCGTCAATTGTAAATAGATTTTAACTCCAGATAAACCTCCCAAAGAAGATCTTCCAGGAAAAACCAAAGGGTAACTCATACGGAAAAATCCATGACTGAAAAATTGCTTAAGAATATTATTTCTGTTAAACCCGAAATATTGGAAAATATTCATTAAATCAAAATTTTAAAAATTCAAGAAACATTTCGTCACATTCGAAAAATTCAAAGTAGGGGAAAGTGCCCATGCTTGATACCATTTGAAGCTTCGTAATGACTAAATTTTTCCTATGTTTCTCAATGAACGTTACTCCGCAATATATTTTAAAAACTGGCCACTTTCCCATAGTTTTTAAAATATGGTTGTGATAATATATGTGAATATTGTGAAACATAGAAAATTCAGTCACTACGAAGCTTCCAATTGTATCAAGTATGGGCACTTTCCCCTAAGTTGTATTTCTCGGAAGGTACAAGAAAAACAAATAAAATGAATTAAAAAGTTTACGCAAAGCTAAAAAAGTTTATTAAGATTTTGAGAAATCCGATAAGCTCAGAAAAGTTTCTAGAAAATCAAGAAAACGGATAAAGAAAACGTTCGAATTCGAAAATCTTAAAATTGAGATGATGTAAAAGAAAAAATAGTCGTTAAACACGTGAAATCCGAAATAAACTAAAATCCAAAAAACGGACTAAAGAAAATTCTTACTTGCAAACCCTGAAAGAACATTCTACCATAACTCGTTAAATCTTCTGAAAGTTTCTCAATGTCTGAGAGTAAGGAAAAGTATTTGAATCAGTGACATCCAAAATAAACCCTTGAAAAACTATTAAAAAAATCTTCTAAATGTATATCAAAACGCGAAAAACTCGAATAAAATTTTCAGTGCAAATTCGGAAACTTAAAAGAATCTAAGAAAAGATCATTGAGAAATTCACAAATTAGATGTGGTTCCTTCTAATCACACCTATTGTAATCCTCGGATTTTCTGAAAATGCTCAGATCGAGCTGAAATTCACAGAGTATATACCTATGTTTCGAACATCCCTGATGCCGAAAATCATAAGCCGGCAATTTCGGGTCCGGCCGGCTATCCGGCCGTCCGTAGTACGCAATATCTCTGGTTTGGAAAGAGATATCTCCATAATGTTTTTAAATATATCTACTCGCGCGTAAAACAAATTTCTGTGCTATTAGTTTTTTGAAAAACCGGTTCTAAACCGGTTAAAAATCACTTTTGTAGTTTATCTCGAAATCTAAGCATGCGATTTTGATTTTTTTATGTTTATGTTGTAGTCCAGAAAATTTAGACCAATTAAAAAGAAAAGACATTCCTCGAGCAGTTCTCGAGATGTTTCACTTTAAAGATTTCAATTTTAAGAAAATTTGCTAATAGCATCAGGCGGGAAAAAAACGGGAGAATTTGCGTAAGAATTATTAAACGAAATTTGCATTATTTATGTATAGGGGAAAGTTTTGCACTTTCGTAATGATGCAGCTTCCTAAAAGTTGATTTTTTTCCAAGTTACTAAATGAATTTCAGCCATGGACATATAATCTAAAAGCTAGTCCTACATCTCACATTTCCTGACAAACTTGGAAGCCTAGTCCTTTTTCTCTGGGTCCAAAAGGCAAAATAAGAAAATGGTCCTAAAATCGTAATTCTGATGTGAAATATTTTATGCATTTTTACACACCTGCAAGTGTCTTTTCGAAAAAGCAACTATTCCAAGTTATAGACTGAAAATCTGAAAATCTGACTGATAAACTGAAGGGAGTCGCGTTTGTAGGTGAAGGAAAATTCATAAAAATTACCACCCTTGCGCAGCTTAGGAAAATTGAATTTTGCAGCTTCGTAAAAACATATGACAAAATTATTGACCACCGAATTTGAGAATTCCTCACTGTTTTGGGTCACACCGTGCACGCCGCTTGGGATATTAGAATCGTTTGCAAAACACGCACAGCACGATTATAAAATGGTTAAGAATGCGCTTAAAATCACGCACAGCTCAATTGGAAAATGGTAAATGCGCTTAAAATCACGCACAGCTCAATCATAAAACGGTAAATGTGCTTAAAATCACGCACAGCTCAATCATAAAACGGTTAAGAATTCGCTCTAAGGAATTTCTAGTGAATTTTGTTCTAAGCTAGAGTCTTTGTATATTTGCAAGGAGCCTTTATCACACAAGTGAGGCATTTCTAGTGGTCGCAGCGAGGGCTCATGTAGATGATAAGTAGTCCTAAGTATCCTTTACAATTAGCAAAGGACAGAACCTCAATGTTTTGTTACATTTTCTGTATATGAATTTTCAAGTGACTAACTCTAGGGTGAAATTTTGGTGATTTTCAGTGAAATTTTATATGTGAGCCACCTAGCGGTAATTTCTCAAACTTAGTATGTTCTTAAATTTGTAGTATAACTCAATAGCTTTCCAACAAGCCCTCATTGATTAATTTCTGATCACTAGAACATAAATTAGAAGCGAAAATATGAGTTGGCACATTTTAATTTCTGAACATTTTGAACTTAGCAATTATTTTTTTTAAAATCTATTTCTTATCCGATCTCAATGAAATTTTGCAAAAACATTGTCCATTAAATGAGCAATGTTTCTCTAAAATATTGAGAAGAAATTCTCAATAGTCTTCCGCAGAAAAATTTATTCCTGGCGAATTTGTGAATTTTCGTGATTTTTCACTACAAAGATTGCCGTTGAGGCACCTCTAAACAGCGTCCAATCTTATTCTTGTCTAAGAAGCATTTTATTGTCTCATCATATAGAACAATTTTCCGGCCGGGGCAAAAAGAAATTTAAAAAAAAAATTTTTTTTGGAGCACCCTAACAACCATCCCTATAAAGCCTATAAATTCCTATAGGCCGTCCTCAGAAGTCGAATATCTGATTAAAAAATCGCAGTGTTTGGTGCTACCCCGTGTTTGGTGGTGCCCCAGTTTCCCCTACTAAATAAACATATTTGTAGAATTTTTGTTTTTATTCATGATCCCACAATTTTGTTTCAAATGTTGCAATGTTCAGCTTTTCGTCGTATCCAGATTTTTTTTCGCATAATTGAAACACGCGACAAAATTATGAATAAAAAGTTAAATTTTTTAGACACAACACTGTGGCGGAATCATTAGGTCATCCTATAATTTTCCGAAATTTAGGAGTCGCTTGATATTGTTTTTTACAGAAAAGTTGTCTCATTTTATTTTAGGGTAGGGCATTGGTACTTTTAAGGTAGGGCATTGACCCTCAATACCCCCCCCCCACAGCGCTACGACCCTGGGTCGCAGCATAGACCACTTTTGCCCATTGTCCTTTTCTTAGAGTTATCGCGTTTCGAGAACTCTTTAAAAGCATTCTTGCCAAAAAATGTTTTTGTAAGATTATTGCGTTACGTGAAATATTTGTCGAAATTTTTTTTATTTATTTATTTATTTAAATAAAATGGCTTTGAAACTGTGCGTTTCTTAGAGGCAAAGTATAACAGGCAAGAGGATAATGCGTCCACCGCCGTCTTAGCGTTGGTGACCAACCTACTCCGGAGCCAAACGGTGGAAATGCTCCTTCTCAGGTTGTATAAGCCAGGGAGGAGACAGTACAATAAAGTCAAAAAAGCAAATCAAAATTATGAGAGTAAAGGCGAGAGAAAAAAACAGTCAAGGCATTACAAAACTGCCACCCTTTTATTCTAAAAAAATTTCCCTGGGCATAGAACGAAGAATTCTAGAAAAAAATTCACGAAACCCAAGAAACGATTAATCATAATCTTGCCATGCAGATATGGAAATGAAGCACCCCTTCGGAAAAAAACACAATTTAGGAACTCAGGGCCGAAAATTTCATGGTAATTTCATCCATAATATCTACGACGCAGAAATAGAATAATATTGCAATTAAAATAACTAAAATTCTATGTTTAATTGACACACTTCGACACCCACCCCCGCCAAAAATATTTTCTGTGGAAAAAGGGCAGCCAATTCAGCTTTTATAAAACAACCATTAATTGGTTTGACGCCTCATCAAAATAGTTTCCGCCAGAAGTCAATTAATGCAGCATTTTTTACATCAGTTGTTCATCCCCATGCGAGGGAGTCTGCGATGTGAGATACCATTAAATATTCCCAAATTACAGCCTCTATGTCCACAGGAGGGTGAATAAAAATGTTCAAATAAAAAGTTTTTTAGTAGAGCATCGTTGTGTATTGCATGTAGTTTTTTTTTTGTTCTACTTTCACCCACTCTTGAAAAAAAAAGAGCAAAAATATTCACCATCATTGATCAAGATTACACCGCGTGTGTTTCATGTCGAATATTTAATTGCGAAATATACGGAAAAAAATCAACACTAACACCATCGTCATCCCCTTCTGGACAGTCAGCAAAAATGCCAGACGAGATGATGCCAATCATTGATGAAATGATTGCATGGAATGACACGAACTCGTTTACTCGTGAAACTGTGGATATTTCACTGGCCAATACCGTCACATTGTGGAAGATCGGGGCGCAAGAAGTACGCTTGTTTTACTACAAAATGCTACAATTGCCATAGGGCAGCAGATGGTTAGATGGGGTATCACATTATTAACATTGTCCATTGACAAGAAATTAAGAGTTATATTTATAGGCTGTCTGATTTGGACTTTTTGAAAAGTGAAATGAAATCAATTAACAAAAATGCATAGCATATAATAGTTTAGGTAATATGATATATACATATATTACATCTATCATACTAAACTTGAAAATCCTAATACAAATTATCCAGGCTGTAATATACCCTGTTAATCCTTTACAACAACCCACAGATTTGAGGACTTGATTTACTTTTCGATTTCGGAAGTACATTCGGACTTGAAACATATATGTTTATTTTCGAATCTTTGCTAGCTCTTTTCGAATAATTTGCGAATCTCAGCTTCGTATCCGAAGTTTAATCCAACATATAGGGGAATTGTGTAATTTTTGTAACATTGTAACGCGTGAGTTCGAAACCTGACAATGCCAATCGATCATATCACACGAGTTCGAAAATGTAATTCATTGACTTTTTTCATGAAATCTCTTTACTTAATGATAATACTCAAATATACAAGGTCCTCAACTTGAAATATATCGCTTTTAATCAAAGAAACATGAAAACGATGAAAACTTTCACAAGAAAATCGAAAAATCATTTATTCGAAATATTGGTCTTCGCTAGCTATACATTTTTCCCAAGTCAGTTCCTGACACACTACAAACGAGACTTAACATTTTCTGGCACTCATAAAACATAACTTTCGTGGGTTTTTATGCAGATATTTCTACTGAAATGCACTAGTAGTCCTTTTAAAATTTACTTCACAATTTACGTAAAACAACAAGAATTATTCACTAGAATAGCTAAAATTGGCTTAAGTCGCGAGTTAGCTTCCACCTCACAAATAGTTGTAATTAACAATAATTATTGCACGTGTACTGAGATATGATATTACAAATAGCGTCATTTTCAGAGGAATATTAGTGCATTTCAGTAGAAATATCTGCATAAAAACCCAAGAAAGTTATGTTTTGTGGATACCAGTGAATGCTAAGCCTTATTTGTAGTGTGTCAGGAACTGACTTGGCTATGAACTAGCTTACTCGTTTCTGGACTTTAGTCGTAAGTGTGTCTAAGGGCATAAGGGAACCGTAGAATGTCCCAAGAAGCCCGGAAACTTTCCATATCATTCATTAAAGTGAGTTGACTTCGGTAATCCAAGTACTCGCGGATTCGCTTATGGAAACTATAAAATCTATAAAATATAGTAAGCATAGACCCACCCATATAGGTAGGGTAACTAATTGACCAATATTAGTTACAGTATCTTTTTCATTTAGTTATCATAACTAAATTAGATTAGTAAGGGGTACTATAACATATTAGTTCCAATAACAAAAAAATGGGGTTGATACCCATCTTATTGGCTATAATAACTATATCATATTAGTTGTGGTTACTATATAACATTTATTATGATGTCTATATCTTGTTAGTTATGAAGATTAATTCATAATTGTTGTTTTTTTAGAATTATTAAAATTATTTTATGCTATTCATATTACTGTTCCATTTTTTTTTATACCAATTCATGTATAAGAACATAAGCATCCAACGGAAGTTTGCAAGTAAAATTATGCAAAATATCACTCTGTGATGGACATAATTTATATGCCATATTTTTCCAAAATCCATGATGGAATCACAAGCGATGAATGAATTTTAGAAAATATTCCCCTGAGGTTCCCACTGATTACACAAGAAAAATTTGGCATATAAAGTATAAAGTCCCCTCAAGATAGTGGGAATTGAAAGACGCGACATCCTTTCACATGAACTTCTTCCGTAAGACTTAAGCACGGTGGCTGCTTGAAACTCGAAAAAGCCTCAACACATAAGTAAAAAACCACTCTTTACTATTGAAAAGTTATCAGAACTCTGTGAAAATATAGGCCCATTTATATGCATTTAGTTGTGAGAACTAAAATAAATTAGTGACCATTATTAGTTGGGATATCGATTTCATTCAATTAACACAAGCAAATATAATTCTATGAAACCATTATGAAATAATTGCCGCAACTTATCCACGTAAATATTGTCTTATATTCAATAAAATTATTATGAGAAAAATGTTTTAAGATTATAAGAACCATTTTAAATAGATTTGATAATAATAATCGCTCTATCAACTAATTTTCAATAGTAATGATGTCTAAACTTTTCTAATAGTGTACCGTAAAGACAAAATCTCGGCTCTCAGAGTAAAACGCGAACCTGTGATCGGCAAAATAGCGCCAATCTGGAGCTAAAAATTAGCAGATCGGCACTATTTTGCTAAGAAATCTACAAATCGGCACTCGAGTGAACCGTGAACGGCACCGTTATATACCCTTGATTGACATTCACATATTCTTTTGCCAAGATTGAAAATTTTAGCGATCCAAAAACAAAACTCGCCAATATTACCGACATTTGACCTTAAATCGTTAGTCACAGGTTAGAAAGTATGACACCGTATATCTATACTTGAGGATTTCCCATTTTCAGTCATATGACTTTCAAGTGCATTAAATGTAACGACCTCAAAACGTCAGACTTACTAAAATTTACGTCGTGAGGACTAGTTTTTGCTACTTGGGTAGTTATGCAGATATGTATACACTTACTTAGAGAAAAACGGGAGTGCTATTAACTTTGTTTTCTAATAACTTTGACACTTTTTAGGTGTAAAAATATATCAACATTTTTTAATGTTCATTTTACACCTTTTTAAGGGTAAAATTAATATGAAAAAGGGTAACTTTAACCCCTAATACACCTAAAAAGGGTAATATTTACACCGATTTCGGATTAATACTGCAGGGTAAAATGAACATTTCCGGAATGTTATTTTATCTTTTTCGGATTTCTGTCAGTGTAGCAGTATAAGATGTCATTAGTTCAAAGCTACGTCATAATTCACACTTTTGTGCATAAAATTAATCCAAACAACTTTTACCTTTGTAAATTTTATTATACTGGAATAAGAGGGGGTGTGTACAGATGCTATTATATGAGTCATGTACGTTACTTTCATTCACATGAATGATGAATCTATTCATAGCTCTGAACATTGATCGTTTTATTTGAAAATCTCCTTACATTCGATATTTCCATCTGCCTCTTGACTGATTTATATTCTTTGCACATTGATGCTTCTTTGGAACAATTCCATTCATATCTATATTCGTATTTACTTTCAAAATTTGAAAATTGTAAAGAACAAATGCATTTTAAAGATATAGTAAAAAGATATGCAAATTTAATTATAAAAAAAAAACTCAATACTTTTCGTTTGCTCTCTTTCACAACATGATCAGAATTTCTAACGAAGCATCGATGATCCTGTTTAACACCATGACCCTTTCACAAGTCGTCAATAGTTTTCTGGGTTTTCTGTATTGTGGTAATTCATTTAGCTTTTCATTTAGAGAAATTTCAATTTTCTATTGTATACAAAGTAAAATTATGACATCGTAAATTCCTGAGAAAGTTAAAATCCTGTATGGAGGATGTAAATGATACTAGTTGAAAGGATAATAAAATTGGATGATGGTGCAATTTGAAAATTCTATTAACACTTTATTTGCACTGAGTTCACCACAAAATTAGCATTGTGAGTGTCGTGTGAATAATGTCCATTTTGCAAATAAAATTCGTTGCAACTCATATGGAAAGTATCACCCAGGGAGAGGAGAATACTCCAAGTTCCAAGAGTTATACACCACATTTCATTTGCTTCCTCATTTTTCTGCTATTGTGGTGAGACCAACTCCTGTGCCAAATTGTTGCCACTGGAAGACTGAAAATGAAATAATGCCGATGTTGCTGATGGAACAATGAAATTGAATACACTTCTAAATCAGTTACAATTTCCAAGTGGAAAAGGGGTCCAAAAATTTCAGTATATTTCATTGTAGGCATATTTTAAAATAATGCCATAATAATAAATTTCTAATAGTGTCGTCGTGTATTAAGTTCACCCTTAATGATACTCAGACGGGTGCTCCTCTCGCTATCCTGCTCTTTTTTTTACTTTGCTTCCCCTTTAAAGGGATTAGGGATTGTGAAAGACTGTAAAGAATAGAAAGAGATTCATATTCCGGATGTTGAATGTCTCAAAAAATGTATGTAAATGTGTCTATGATTTATTTGATGTGAACTCTCAGTGCCGCGCTCTTTCGCCACTTGTAACCTTAACATGAAGGGTTTAAATGGCCACTTAAGTGCTACTTCAGTATTGTCCAATGAGTTGCAAATGTGCGAAAAGAGAAAACCACAATCAAGGGGTAGTTTGAATATTTCTCACGATCGAATGTTTCAGATTAATTAAAGACTAAAAATTAAAACAAAAATTATAAAAAGAGATGTCAAAGCGTCCCGGCTTTGCGGAATGCTCGAAATCAAGAGAAAGAGTTCTCCATGTATTGTCTGTTCGCTTGGTATATACTGGGGTGTATACTGGTCCAAAAAGCCATTTTGAAATTTAAAAAAAAAATGATTAAAAAAATTATTTTAGAATATTTTACATGAATAACAAGCATAAGGACAAATAAAAAATTAAATTCGTGAAATATACATCAATTACGGATACTTTACCGATTGATTCCTATCATTTACAAGTAGATCTTCAAGCATTCAAAGATCTATTTGAAAAGCCAAAAAGAGGAAATTCTTACTTCTTGATACTTTCACAAGGTGGCAGAGCGTGGCCATTTATTTAATCACTATGTAAACACTTACTGAGTAACCCTTTTGCCAGCTTTTTAGTGTGATATTTGACAAATTTTCCCCACCTTGTTCGAAAATTTAGTATGAAAATTCGAAATTCGAAAGACCAACAGATTTTGACACTTGAGTACTTCAAAATTCGAACAAGATATAGTTTTCAGTCACCTTGCGAAAGTATCAAGAAGTAAGAATGTCTCTTTTTTGGCTTATCAAATAGATCTTTGAATGTTTGAAGATCTTCCATTAAAAAAATTATGAATTACATTTTCGAACTCATATGATGTGAGAAAGTAAGTTCGATTGGTCCTGTCAGATTTCGAAATCACGTGTGACAATGCCACAAAAATGATAGAATTTCCCTACTAGATAATATTGACTTATGGGGAGGGGCCCGGGGCATCGAAAACCTGAAGTCGATATCTCTTACCGTTTGATCTCTACCCGTGTCACAAGTTGAAAGAAAAGGGATTATATAACTGCTCTGTCTTTGAGTTCAAGCAGTAAAAGTTTGAATGCATAATTAAAGAAAACATAAGAAGCTCATTTAAGCTTATAATAATCGCCTATAATAAAAGCTTTTATTATAGGCGACCTCGAATGTACGTACCGTACATGAATTTTGAATATCTGAGTCAAATGCAGAAAATTTAAAATATCTTACTGATTCTTTATAAAAGCTAAAAGTGACACATTGCGTTAATATGTTTCATCCTAATCTTTTACATTTTTCTCAATATTCTACTAAATTTTTTCATCTTGTTTTATTTAACCGTAGAGAACATATTTACAATGAAAATTAAAAGAAAAAACTCAGAGCAATTCTGAAAATTACATTTTTATTTTAATGTATTTGATCGGGAATAAGTGCTATAATGACAATTCAAAAATAAAATCGGAAAACCAATATTTTGAAAGCAAAAATTGTATTAAATGGAGTATTTTAAACTTGTTCCTACACTAAGAAAAAAACTGTAGAGTTAAAACAATTCTATCGCCGAATTGAATTAACTCGAAAAATATCGATGTAATTATTACTATTTTTCGATGCAAAATTTCATCTCGACTGAAGTATATGCTTAAGTGTTTTTGTTTTAAGAATATACTTCAGTCAAGAAGATTTTCATGTGACAAAATTCATACGGAACAATAATTAGAAATATGCACAACAGTGTTTCATAGACAAGTGCAGTGCATCATAATGTGATATCTCGCTCGGAATATGGTGAACTTCAGATCACAAAAATATTAATAAAAGAAATCATAAAATAAAAAAAAACATAAAATTGCAAAATCTATCCAATTTTGGGATTTAAAAGAGTTATTTTAACTCTGAAAAACATTATTTTAACTGTTAAAATCAGCTGTTTTCACTCTTAAAAAGATTTATTTACAATCTTTTGTCAAGCAAATTTTAGGACAAATAAATTGAAATAACTCTTCTACATATTACACCTAAATAGAAGTAAAATCAACTCTAAAATCACGACGGAAAAGAGTTAATTTAACATCGATTCGAATAAGTTTTGTTCGTTCATTTTTCTGAGTGTACGTATTCTTACTTAAAATAATGTTTATTTCAAATCTTTTGTTATTTTGGTCAATTTTCCGGCTAAGATCGAAGGGTTTTGGATAAATAAATTTATATTTAGCAAATGTGCTGAATTTTTCCAAACAACAAATACCTAACAGAACCTATTTGTATTTAGTTACCTTGAATATAGGGGAAGGCTTTCAAACTTCGTACTCTTGCTTCAAACACTTCATTTTTGTTTTATACTCCTTTAATGAATTTGACCTATTTTTTCAGTAAATGTGTGACTTAAGAGTAGCTAATAAAGTATATTATCATTCGTTGAGCTACATCAAAGACATATGGTAAAAATATTAAATGTTTGAAGCCAGTGTGAGTGCGAAGCCTGAAAGCCTTTCGCTAGTTAGCAAAACTAAGTTTGAAAAAAAAACTTTAGCTGAGTGATACTACCCCAGGATCTACTATTTTTGAAAGAGTTGCATAGTGAAATAAAAACTTTGCAAAATGTTATTATTACTCATAATCTTTTTCATATACGAATTGTATTGGTCTGTAGAGCGACAAATAATTTTAAAATAAAGTAAAGTAATTAAAAGTAAATAAAATACATTTCAACATTTTGACAAAAGTGTCAATAGATGTTCTAAGATGTGTTCCTTCGACCTTATTTTCTTTATCAACTTCCAATATGTAATACATTTTGCAAAACCTTAAAGATGCTCTCTCTTTGTCATTTGAATTTTTATTTTTATTTTCAAAAATAATATTTAAAAAAAAAACATAATTTGATCCTATGTTCTCAGAGAATGAGTCAGACGAGGAAAAAGGAAAGAAGTGAATTTGCACACGCCGCACACGTACCTCTGCAAGATCCATTGTTAGAGGCCTTTGATGAGGTTGTCTTCTCCCTATTCTTTCACAAAATAGACAACAAGGGAAATATCGGGTTTCACTATCGTTGTTTCCACTTCTGAATAACCACAGAGAGTTCACACAAATCAACAACCAACAAATTCTATTGATGATGCTACATGAGCCCTCTTCTTGGTCCAATTGTTCTACACAAATTGAATATTCGCGTATTATTTTCCACTCTGTTTATTCCAACATTATGATCATTTATTGCATGATAATAAAATTTTCGAGTAGAATTTTAATTGCAAATGTCAATTTCACACATTTTGCAAAATAATTCTCTAATCTATTTTGTGTACCACACATCACAGCAAAATTTCCATTCATTTCTAGTACAATTTGCATGGAAGTTTGGGTTTTTGATGATGAACAAACCTCCTGCCACTAACTCTTATCTCAACTTCATGTATGACCAACAATTTAGTCGCATTGCTATGGAGGAATCCTTGTTCCCTGGCATTCGCACAACATCCAACCAAACAATTCTGGGGCACACAGTGAACCACTCAACGATAAAATCTCTAATTAGGAGATTTTATATGTGAAGTGAGTGAATGGTGTATGTGAAAATTTACCAGAGACACAAAAACCCACCCAAAAACACATAAACGAAGAGTAAATTTTCTCTGATACATCAACTCGCGAGAGAGGAACACAAAGTGGATGACAATTAATTACAATTCAAATGACATCAAAAGTTTCTCACAAAAAGGAATAAACAATGCGCTAAATTACAAACGACACTCACACAATTAACTATACTCAAAGGAGATTAACTACTCAAAGGACGATATGTTAACTCTCTATATGCTGAAACTATAAAAAATAAAAAAAAAATACTGCTTGAACTCCGCCAAGAAGCAAGCGGTCGTCAGATCTAGAGGTCAAACTGTTAGAGATAGCGAGTTGAGGACTTAAAGGGACCCCCCATAACTCGACATAAAGGCCATTGCCATGTGCTTCGTTTTCGATCAACTCATCAAGTACATTTCGTCCATACATAAAAATATCCTTGGATCATCCCTAATAATGGTTTTTCAAGGTCAAAAGCTTAAAAGCCTCTAGATCGTATTCCTTATTCGAATGAGATCATGTTCCGGTTAGTTGGAAAGTTCTTGGAAACTTTGACCAGTCTAAACCAGTTGCAGTCAGTTATGAACCGGTCTTGCGCGATCTTTTAAGTTATTTATATATAAATAGACTCAAATCAATTATGAACAGGCAGATATAAAAAGAAATTTCTCAACAGAAAAAAACTTTGCAAAATTCTCAAACTTATGAACACTATTGGAAACTGGGGCACCACCAAACACGGGGTAGCACCAAACACTCATTTTTATTTCTAAACTACTTGGACTGTCTCGACCATTTCTTCAGTGGACAAGCATCTCTATAGTGCCAATAAATTCCTATAGGCCTTGTCCTCTGAAGTCGAATATCTGATTAAAAAATCGCAGTGTTTGGTGCTACCCCGTTTTTGGTGGTGCCCCAGTTTCCCCTATACTTTTTTCTTGAGTTTACCTCTAAAGAACTTTAGAAGAAAAGGGGATTTTGAGATACCAAAGACACAAGTTCTGTCACTTCGAAAATATGAAACATCTTGCAATGTATTTTATGTATATCATAATCCATTTGATTTTTCTAATTAATTTCAGATGCAAATACTATATCGCTGCTTTATCACATTTTATGATTGATTCTGTCGTGTTCTGTGATAAGATGAATTATTAATTTTGTGATTGACTCGAATATCAATCAAAAAGAGTTACAGATTACTGTATAGAGTCTCTCAAATTTAAGGAATCTGTACATTGCGAGTAATTTTCATCAAAAATTACTTTTTTGAAGGAAATTGTCCGCATTTCTGTAGGTGGAAACGTAAAATTCTGTCAAAACTCAATTATAGACGAAAATTGTTCCCAATATGTAGAGGCCTTTAAAGAGAAATTTTAATATATATTGTACATTTAAGCATATTCGTTTTCATGCGATAATCACAATCAAACTTGAAAAATGTCCATAGGGGAGACCGGGGTACTTTTAGCCAACAAATGAGGCTTTTTTTCGCGCATGATCTGTGAAAAAAAGATAAGGTTTGTCTAATGTTTTATGTTTCCCTAGCTTTGAACTTTCGCACACAAAAATGATGTTCAAGTTCAGTGATTTTTTCTGACTACTATGCAAACTGTTTCGATTCTCCAACTATGTCAAAAAAATCACTTATTTATAGAGTTCACAATCACACCTCAGATAATCCCAGGAAATCCTCAGATTTTCCTCTAAAGAAAAAAAAATTAAATGGCGATTTGTGCTAAAGTTCAATCAAGTTTTCATCTTCGCACACGATTCACATCATCATTGAACACCCTATTTTTACCTTAAATTTTGCACCGGGCACTTAAAGTTGCACGTCATTGTTTGAAGGGAACTCTAATCTACTTGATTAAACCGTTTTTATAAGGAATAAAACGTTGTAATATCACTGTTTTGGAACTTTTCAAAGAGATGTTTTCATTACACTAAAAACCACTTGCTTGATTCCATGAGAATTTCACTCTGGAAACGGTAAATCCGGTGAATGCTGTCTTGAAAAGCCCAAATATCACCAAATTTACACTAATCAATAAGTTTTTAAAGCTAAAAATTGACTAAAACTTTGCAAGCGAGAAGACCGCAAAGATTCCGCCATTCCTCTATGGAGCCGGACATGCTCAAAACGTTTGAATGCGCATCGCATTGAAGATTTCTCTGTTCCTGCAGCTACAGGAATCGGGATTTAGCACAGAGATTGAGCTTCAGAGAGTGAACAGGCCAAAATTTTCACAAAACAGTCTCTCACGGACATTTCTTTCTTTGGCGTAAGAAACAACACAAAAGTGAGGTTATGTCAAAGATTGTCAAAAACCAGTTGTAAACTGTGTGAGCTACTTGTAAATGTGATTCTTTTATTGTACATTCAGTTTGAACAAGCTTGAAAAATGTTTTTACGTCAAAGAAATGCAAAATTGCTTAAAAATTACTCAACTGCAGCCTATTTGAGTCAAATTACTTCTTGTTTATCAACTTTAAGATTTTTAAGTTTTACTTTTTAGTGGTGGATCAAATCGGTAGATTACAATAGATGTGAATACGAGGGATCGCATCTAAAATGAGTTTCTTGGAAAATGTGCGAAGAAGCAATGTCTTCTTTGTGCGATCGATCAATGTGAGTCAAGTTTGTGAATTTTCTTCCACCCACAAAAGCGGCCTTCTTCAGTCCAAAAGGTTTTTACATAAATATAAACCCTAATAATCCCTCTACCTCCTGTGATAGTCGTTTTTCAGAAAAGTGATATTAGTTGTGCAAAATAGTATGTGGAGAAATATTAATATAATATTTCTCTTTATTCTTTTATATATAATATATCATTAGTATTGTGAGAATAGTATGAAGGAGCACATTAAAATTACAATTTTGGACCTGTTTTTAAATTTGCTTCCTGAGACTAGGAAAAAAGGATTAGACTCCCAATTTTTTCAGGAAAGGTGGGATTTAAGACTAGCTATTGAAATATATAGCCATAAGTAAGATTCATAAATGAAAACTGAAGAAATACGAAGTGTTTGAAGGTAGCGTATGTGCGAACGATCAAAGCCTTCCCCTAGCATTAGGATATTGGCTATATGAAACAATTAGTTCGAAGCTTTAAAATCCTTGACTTCTTCTAGAGAGGATAATGAAAAAAGTATGACACATTGGCTATACTTGCCCCGTCCTGGGTAGATATAGCCATTTTTGGGGTACTAGCTAGCTCAAAAGCAGTATAAGGGAAATTATCTTCTCGGGGATGTCTTTAATTCTGGAAGAAGCTGAAATGTCAGTAAGGAAATTTTGTAACATGACAATGTCATACAACAAAATTAAAAATTTATCTGTGGTAAATTCGGAAAGATTAATCGATAATCAGATTCATATCAGTTACTGAGAGCTTCATGGAGCATCTAGAGGTAGCCATTGATGCTCACTGGGTCTAAATGGTGTACTGCTCCCGAATTTGCCATGATGAGTTATCATATGGCATTATCAAATCACTTTTTGCAGTCTAATTTTCTACGCCCCAGCATCTTAGTAAGTTTTTTTTTTACAGTCACTAAGTCAGCTAATTCAAAATCTGCTCCAAATGGAAATTTTTCGCTACTCCAAGTGGAAACGCCATTGTTTTCATGATAAATACAGTACTAAATTATTATATTTATATATTTTCTATACCTAAGTTTCATTATTTAGTTAATTTTGCTCCAAATAAAGCAAAAATCCATTCATATTCACAAATTTTAATTTGTTAATTTGTTCAGAAAAATTAAAATTGTACCTTTTCATCATAGAATTTTTCATCGATCGACAGTGTTTTCCAATGAAAAACACAATGAGATGACTGTTGTTTATTCGTTTTCTTTAACATTTATGTAATATTTCTGGATAATTTTAGTTAAATTAAGTGCTAATCTTTATTGTTAACGGTACGTGAAGTTTTCAAATGAAATAATTACCTATTTCGTGAACAAAAAGGGTTTTTCTGAAGTGTCTGCATATGCTTCAATAGGAAACCCCGGAAATATGACTTTTTGGAGAGATTTTCGTGTTGTTTTAGATGGAAAAGTAGAAAAGACCAGGAATAAGAATAAATCCTACACTCAAGAGCAACTCAACAAGGTTTTGGAAGCCTTTCGTCGTGGTTTCACTTACACTGTTTGTCTCCAATAAGAAAATTTCCCTTATCTCCATTTGGATTAATTTGTTTCCAATTGAAGCATTTTGCACTTGTGTGTTTTTCTTGTATTTAAGAAGTTTTCAAATGATATCTAAAGAATTTTCACTAAACAGTAGCATTCTAGAAGAGTCAAGGAGCAAATTTATGTAATTCTATTAAGAAAAAAAGATGAACTTAATGTGTTGAATCTTCTATGAAAGTTAAATCGTCTGAAAATGGTTTTAAATTAGGACATTTACTCTACTGAAATTTTGAGGAAAGTTTAAAATTTTTACTGACGAAATATTAATTCTGTAAAAAGATTGTCACCCTCGGAAATCCTGACTTTTATTTTGAGCTTACTTTCAAAGAAAGATCCAGATTGATTTCTCCCATTCAAGGTAATTGTATATTAATCAAATTCACCCGAAAAAGTCACCCTCTCTCTGTTATTGTAGATTTGAAGCGTATGTTCATTTGGAAATATTGCTCACTTCTGCATCACAATTGTTAATGCAATGTTAGTTAATTCTGTGTGATATTTGCATCAGAAGGGATAGGTTAGGGTGTAATGAGGGCAGAATGGGGTTGACTTGGTTCTCAGATTCTGGGATTTGTTTTTATGTGATTATGAATTGTGCACTACATCTCTCGAGTACTTCCACCCCTTCGATTTGTTAGAGTCAACCTCTTTTTTTTTGTCCCAACATCGAGAGGCTTCTCGAGGTCCTGGCTTATTCCTGGACTATTGAGGGGGATTTCTATTATTGTCCCTGTGTAGATCCTCCAAAATATTGTCACAGTGTCTGTCAATAAATCATTTTTGGTTTTATTCATGCCAGCCTCACACCATTTGATGCCCTCCACATTTTATTGTGAGAAATTGAAAACGATGATGTTTTTTTTTTGCTGGTGCGACATTGGGAATTTGAGACGAATTTGTAGATAACTTGGGGTTTAGCCCTTCGAATGTTTTATAACAGAGTATAATTTTTAATTTAATCCTTTAAGGGGCGATTTTGCACTATTAAAATCATACAACAATATCTCTGCCTAATGACGTGCAACTAAAAAGCTGTAAATTGTCATTTTGAACGCCTATAAATTGATTTGTCCTATACAACTTCAATACTAAATTTAAAGGACTTTACAACAGCCGGAAAATTTTGCGACACAGCACACTCCATGCTATGTTCAACATTTCCGGTTTTAATAAATTAAACAACGCAGACGAAAAGTTCAGTATAGGAAATATTGATGCAATATTTATACAAATAGATAGATATATGTATTACATAGTTCACCCTTCATGGCAGAATCCCTTCGACACTAGCAGAATAACATCATTTTTGAATGCAAACAAATAAACAACAATCGGAAAAATATTTTTGGTACATAATAATATTGAAGCCGTGACTCAATAAAATTCGATTACATGCAGAAATTGGTAACATTTGACCGCGTGTCGTTCACTCCCTTGAATTACTATTGTAGCAGATGTTAGTTTTCTTCTTGTTCATCCAACTGACGTGCGAATTTTCTGTGTCATGATTCAGGAATTTGATCCTGGAAAAAAAAAACTAGGGTGGTCCAACACAATTTGGTGTATCGATATTGCTTTGAAATAATACAGAAATGACCAAATACCAAATAATACAGTCTGATGAGGTTATTTTTGACATTCTTGGTTTATTTATAAATGAATCTTTGATGTTTAATCTTAATCCCTTCGAAAGCCATTAAGTAATAAGATTGGTAATACTTGTTTTCTTATTGGCAATAAATTACTCTACCCGTTATTTGAATATCTGCAACTATTCATGAAGACTATCAAACTATTCCTGGATTATCTTAGAAACATCAACTCCCTTACCTTTGAAATAAGAATTAACATCACACTCGAAACACTTTTTCACATAATTGGATGAAGAACTAGCGTGATGTGTATTCACAAAGAAAAGCACTTCTTCAATCTTTCCCAGAGCTTTCGGTCCTGGATGTGGACCTTCGTCAGTGGTCGACTAAACTATGTTTTTTTGTACTTTACGAGGATTGCTATTTTATGTGCGATTGGACAATATCATCACTTTAAGTTTACCAATTGGGAAGGTTTTTTTTAGGAAATTGTTTTTTATTGATTTTCAACTTTTGAACAATCTTTCTTCAGGTACTGATGTGATTTGGCGCTTTCTTAGGGGAGTCCCCTATCAATACACTTTTTCACATTTTGTTCCTTTTTTTATTTTTTTTATTGCCAGCTCATGTGATTTTCATTATAAATTTACGAAAAGCTGCAGCAGGTTAAGCAGTATTTTGTATTTTGGTAAAAAAGATAAACAAAAACCAAAAATGGTAAATAAAGAAATGAAAATTGGTGAGTAGCGAAAAATTATTAGCAAAGGGAAAATTATGAAGTTATGAATCATTTTCAAATTTAACTTAACAAAATGGATTTTTTTTACCAATTGCTTTTTATTTACTAAATTTACTAATTTACTAACCCAAAATGTTTCATCCTTTTAGTAGATAATTAAAGTAGATAGGGTGAATGGTGGAAAGAGAGACACTTAAGAAAAAATTCAATTTAAAATGCATTTTTAAACTGAATAAATAATTATTTTTTACCATTTTTTTGTATCATGGGATTCTTTGACAAATATTTTAACAGAATCTTAACAGTTGTTATTAAATATTGCAACCGAATAATCGGAAAATTCACGGAAATTAAAAAATAACACATTTTGAAAAGATGGACTAAATTTTGGAAAGTTGGACAAGAACTTTTGGAAAGTTGGACATAGTGATATTAATGACAAAATATCATACAAAATATGTAAAAAATCAAATGTTGGGGGTTTTCTTTGTATACTTGCACGTTTGATGGTTATGCTAATCCCTCCTTTATGTCCGGGTAACAGTTGAGAAACGCTAATTACTATGAACTTCCTGGACGTTCAACCAAAAAGAGGTTCTGTAAATTTCACAGATGAAATGCGCTGTCCAGCAGTTATAGTTTTAAAGCGGATGCAATTTTTAGCACATTTCAATTCCCCATCCGTCCAAATCCTTTTCCAGTTGCTTTGGGAGTTCTGTAGAGGCTCCTATTTGTCTTTCTCCAGGAGTTTTAGCGATATTTACTATTCATTCTGTCAGAAAAAGTGGTCTTCGGAATCTGGAAATCTTTGCAGCATTTTCCAGGAAATTTTCTCCTTATCAGCTACTAACTGCTATTGCAACTATTTCTCCGGATACTTAAGGATCTTTGTCGTTCTTGTTAACATGATTTCACTGCACAAAATCACCAAATTCATTCACAAAATCAACTTGTCCAAGATTTCATAAAACTTGTTTTGAAAGCAACGCGAAATTAAATCACTTTTCTATCCTTTTTAAATGTAATATTTCACAAATATTTTTAATTCGTCTTTTAAATGGATGTGTGTCCTTCGATTTTCACTGAGGACTTAACAATATTTCACAAAATATGACGAAAAATCAAAGAAAACACTTTAATATTTTCCTAGCAACTTCCGGAAGAAACAGAGAAAATTACAACTACCGTGTCAAGGTTATGAATATCACGCATGCAATACATTTTTTAAATTCTTCTTGCAAGTCACCCTTTGATTATTTTATAACGATTTTTGCATTTTTAACTTCTAAAATAGTCATAAAATTAGGTTTAATAATCTTTTTATCGAAAATTGAAATATTTAATTGATTTATTATCAAGTTTTTAAGGAGGTGTCTCACATTCCACACTGCTTTGTCCAACTTTCCAAACTGTCTCGCTTTAGACCAATTACCCTATCATTAATCGCATTTCAGTGTTACATGAAAATAGCATTAGAAAATATTGATGGTGAGTATCTTCTAACGAACTTCTTCTTAACCGGAAGAAGTCAGTGGTTATGATTGTGTCAAGTGTCAAGTAATCGGCTTCGTCCTTCTCCAATCCCCATTTTTCTCAATGGCAAATTCCCAGTGACCATAAAGTTAGGAATCTGGGAGTAATTTTCAATGATACCCTGACTTAGTACGATCACATTTCTTAGATTTGTAAAAGAGTGAACTTCTCACTTCACCCTTCGTAGACATCGTTTCTATAGGGGAGACCGGAGAGGTTTGGGACACTTTTTCTTGTTTTGACTTTGAGACAGTATTCCAAAAAATCACGATAATGTATTACAATTTGATGCAGTCTATAGAATACTTATGGGTAGGGGAGACTGGGGCAAAAAGTCACAAACGGATATTTTATTTTTTTCACAATCTACCCGAGTGTCCCACAAATTTCTAATTAACGCAGGTTTATAGGAAATTTACTGCTTTACAACTTTGTGAAAGTAATTTTCCTCAATTTTGTAAGGAAATACATTTCTCGAGTTGTTTTCTGAAAGGTAATTTTGTGACCATTCTCAAAAATGTTGGGGCAAATAGTATCAGGCACAAGATATTATCACATTTTGATTTGCTTTATTACGGGATTCCGTAAATTTAAGTAAAATACCTAGATGACATATTTTCATAGGAAATTTATTCTTCTACACCTTTGTAAAACACCGTTTTCTCTATCTGAGCGAGAAAAGCGCATTTTAAGCTATTTTACAAAAAAACACACAAAAGACTGCAATTCGTTTGACCAATGCAAACAGCAAGCGGCGACACATAGCATTAACGTTTCTTTTCACCGTGGGACATCAGAAATTGTTTCGGTTTTTGTTACTTTTTACCCCAAATGGTCGTTTTTAATAAAAGGATTTCTCGAGAAAAGAATCTGTGTAATATTCTAAAATATATAGCGCATTCGTATTCAAAGAATATCCAGATAATTTGGGAAATATTCACCAGTGCATCAAATTTAATATAAGAAGCTAATAATTGATATCTTCTGCACGTAAAATATTTCAAAAATAGGGCTGAAAATTTCGATATTTTCTAAATTTCTTGTTCAAATTCTAACAAGCTTCCAACATTGAAGCTTTATCTATGGAAAATAAGCCGCTATCTTATTTATCTTGGAAGATATTGAATTTTAAAATTTTCGATTTGTGACTTTTTGCCCCAGTCTCCTCTACTATGTGAGCTGAAATATTAGATGAGTTCATATAATCTGTCAGTAGAAGAGGTCGAAAGTTTGGAGTGGTATATCTCAGCTCCTGATGAACATAAATGGATGGGTGAACTATTGTTGGAAAGCTTGGTTCATTAGCTTTCAGAATCTGGTATACTTAATCTGCTATGGATAAACCATGGTCATCCAGAACCATTTATGTCGAGGAAGACACATTTTGCAACGTCTTTTTTGGCCATCTACTGCTGGGACCAGGAGTGACCCATAATTCTCGCACTTGGACTGTTCGTTAGAGGAACTCAAAGGGTATAATTCGTAGAAGAAACTTTTTTTTTGGACATCTTACTTTTTTTTATTCATCGACTTTTGCAAGAATTTTGAAGTGTTAAACGCAAGGGAAAAGTTACTGAAATCCTAAAAGAGTGGTTTCTGGAGGGGAAGGATAGACGTGGGGATGAAATTTATGTGATATTTGGATTCCTTGGATCAACTTATGGGGGAGTACTTAGAACAGTCCAAGTCGATATCTTCATTAGTTTGTCCAGAAAATGAGATAGAAGGATTTCTGTCATTTTTTTCTATGCGTGTAAAATGTTAAAATTCTTGCAAAAGTCGATGAATAAAAAAAAGTAAGATGTCAAAAAAAAAGTTTCTTCAACAAATTGTACCATTTGAGTTCCTCTAACGAACAGTCCATGTGCGAGAAAAGTGGGTCATTCCGGGTTCCAGAAGTAGATGGCCAAAAAAGACGTTGCAAAATGTGTTTTCTTCGACATAAATGGTTCTGGATGACCATGGTTTATTCATAGCAGATTAAGTATACCAGATTCTAAAAGTTTATGAACCAAGCTTTCAAACAATAGTTCACTCATCCAAATATGTTCATCAGGAGCTGAGATATACCACTCCAAACTTTCGACCTCTTCTACTGACAGAATATATGAACTCATCCAATAGAAATGTCACGCTTACGGAATCACATTTTCTAATTAATTCTCCTGAGATTCGAACACAATTTATCATATGGCATTGCCAGAGAGTTACAGAATCACCCTCTAGTAGGGGAATTCTGGGAAATTCTGTAACAGTACGACAATGTCATATGACAAATTTAAATTATTTTATGTAGTAAATTCGGAAGAACTAAAGTAAATCCTACTCATATCAGCTACTGAAAGCTTAATGAAGCTTAAAATGGCCATTAGACCTTCACTGGGCTTTAATGTGCTCCCGGTCCTGAATTTTACTACGAGAATTTGTCATATGACATCGTGCTGTTACAGAATTCCCCTTCAGCTGTATTCTTCAGACCTATCTCCTTTCGATCACGAATTGTTCGGGTTAATTCTCCATTACGTGCCGGACAAGTGCTTTGCCAGTTTTGTACAAGTGAAAAATTGGATGTATGGGGGTGACATTAGCTATGAAAAATGAGACCGATTTTAGTGTAAATTTTTCCCTGTTTTCGTATACATTTCACGAGATATCTCCAAAACCACATAGGTTGCCAATTTGGGGTTTTCGGTTGCCTATTCAATATTAAGTTGGCTATTATTTTGCATTTATATTTTTTGCTAATTCATTCTACACTGACAGAAAACAGCTTATAAACCCAAAAGTTTTATCGGCGCGCTAGAAGCATATGTCAAACATAGGAAATGTCATGCCCCTGGTTTTAATCCAAGGACATTTCGTTTTATCGTCGAGGCACCCATGCCAGCGCGATACCAAAATATGTAGCTAGCAAGGACTGATACTTAAAATAAATTAGTTTTTGTATTTTATCCAGAAATTGGGAAAAATGTTTAAAAAAAAATTGTTGAGAAGCTAGAAAATGCCAACACTATTTAAAATAAAAAAAAAATAGAAACTAGAGGAAAATTTTGTAACCAAAGGATCTTACTAACTGCACCACGGACAAACTACTTCAATTTATTTCTCATTGATGAAATGTTAATTAATTAAAAATATCGTGACGTTTTCTGTATTTGTGGGAAATACAAAATGAGTAAATATTTTCAGGTTAGCTAGTTAATTAACGTGAACTGTAATATTTTTTTAATTAAACAAAATAATTTATATTCTTTTTTTCTTGAAAGATTTTTAATTTTTCTGCTGAACCTCGTGTTTAGATAATAATAATGTAAAAATAATATGAATAATTTATGAAATTGTACACCTTATTTTAAAAATACTATTACTAAAATTTAAAAATAGTAGAAATTAAAAAATATATATACAATTTAAAAACATAAAAAATAAACACCATTTATTAAAACTTTAATATCGTAATATCAAATATACAATGATAAATCAATTTTTTTTTCATCTTTACTTTTTTTATAGATGATTTGTCTTGTTCGTGAGTGGCAGAGGAAATAGCTCATCCCAAATGCGAAATCTTTCCGTGTACAATCCTTCTCTCATTGTAAAATTGTCCGCATTGCCAATCTCCAAGTAATTGTCCAGAAGTGAGGAATAAGGTGTCCACTTGAGATTCCTCAGATACTCATCATTGGGATTATTTGGATTCCTGGAGTGTAAGAAAATGTTTATATAAAATTTATGGGAAGCTGATAAAGGTGGAATATCTTAATTACCCTCTGTCGGCAAAAGTTGTCCACATTCTGGTCATACGCTCTACATTGAGAATTTCAGGGTCGTCGTGAGCAAATGTCGGAGCCACTAAAGGAACCCCAAACAAGTATAACAAGTCATCGTGGTGTACCACACCTGAAGATTTATGCAAATTTTCCCCATTACATTCACATGTTAAATACTCAATATATATAATATGGTTGTTTATATATGGGTTTTAGAATACATTCCAACTTGTGGTTTTCTTACTCACCATAGGGTTTATTTTCTGGATAGTTAAAGAAACTGTAGCGACCACGGAAGGTGTTTTTGTAATAGAACACCTTTGTATGACGAGATGCTAACTGGACAAATCGGTGGACACTGAATCCAATGGCACTATCAGAGAACAGCTAAAAGAATTTAGAAACGTTGATTTTCTTAATCGCATGTGATGGTAAATTATTGATAAAAAAGGTTATGTTCGAAATCGAATAAACCGGCTTAAATTGAGGCTCTCAATTGGGTAATTATTTAATTTAAAATAGAAAGGTGCATTAATTCTTAAGAGGTTTTTAGACTACAGGTTTAGGCCAGATCTGAATTTTTAAATAATAAAAATAATTTTACTATCTTCTCAAAATCTTTGAGATCAATTGCTTTGAATTAAGAATCTTAAGTCATATGAATAAACCTAACGTATAAAGGCTCTTTAAAATCCTAAACCGATCTTTGCATCAAGAAAAATTTTAATGATATTTTCCACAAGTGTCTTTAGATTCTACTGCCTCGAAAGTTAGTAGAAAATACCACCCTCCATAGACGTTTCCATTAGAATCTACCATATTGAATTTCTAGAATTTTCTACCCTATGGATATTAGATTCTAATAGCCGGATGGTAAATTTTACTAGTTGGATATTAGATCTTAGAATTTAACTGGAAGACAGAAAAACCTCCGTTTAGACTGAAATTACTATCCAAGCCAGTAATATTTACCATCCTGCTCTTAGATTAGAATGTCATCTTGGAATATCTCACGTAACGACGCAATAACTCCGGTCCCGATATGCTTTGTGTACAGACTACATAATGCGGAAGATGACCGACCGTTCTCACAAATGTCCCGTGTTTAAATCTCGGAACGTCACCAATATTGGAAGAAGCTTTTCACTTACCACAATCAGTGACTTGAAATCCTGAGAATATCAACCAGTAGAGGCCCCAAGCCCCCCTCCCCAAAATAAAAATTATTTTGGTTAAAAGTTCAACTCATGACCGATTCCAAGGCAAAAAATAATTTTTTCCAGGTTTGCACATTCTAATATCCAGCCCAGATAGTAAAATCTACTATCCGGATATTAAAATCTAAGAGACACTTGAGGTAAAATCTAAAGAAGAATAGTAGGATTTACCATACAGTAATTGGGTTTTACTATTCGATTAGTAAAATTTACTATCCGGTTCAGGGGCCTCTCGACATTCCATTTTTCATACATTGTTTTGCATGAAGGCACTGAAGACTAATAACAAGTTTTTTTTTCCAAAAGAGAATTGACTTATCAGTCTGATATATTTCGAAATCGTGCATTAAAAACTATCTCAAAATACATATTTCATAATGTTCGCCGAAATAATACAAGAACTACTAGCAAAGTTGTTTAAGTCGCTATAGCTTCACTTTTTATTAGGCTTGATATATCTCTGATCCGGTTTATAGTTACTATCCGTATATTAGAACGAGACTTGAGGTAGAATCTAAAAGAAGACAGTAAAATTTACCATCTGGCTATTAGAATTTATTATCCGTAGGATAGTAAATTCTAAAGACGAGCATGTGTATCACGAATGCTACAGGTCTTCATCGCTAGCCTCCCAGAATAGAGTCCCATTGCCCATTCCAAGACAGCCATGAATATGGCGTCTTCTTGGCTTCAGTGGTAAAGACCTACTGAGAAGCCGATTGGGGTCTGCCTTCGGAATAACTCTTCGAGCATTCACAACCCCATCTAGCGGAACTATAACGATATCGTAACTTGAAGTTAGCCGCCGTTATAGCACCCCTCAAAGTTACCGCGACAGCTGAACAGTGATTGGTACCGTTGGATCAGAGGAGTCTTCCTCAGGACGGGCTTTCTCCCATCAACTCCTCCAGGCTCAACAGTCCTGCTACACATGTATATTCTACATTTTTCCCCGACCTAATATCCCGTTTGCTGGGTGACCTTTTTACAATCCAGCTATTAGAATTTTGTATGGAGGATTCAAGTTTTTTGGTGTAGATTAGTGTTTTAGTCCAAAACCCAGAGACATCAAATTCTTCAACGACAAATAGTTGGAAAGATTTTTCAAGATCTGGGGTGAAATGATAACTTTTCGATACCGACGAATCGATAGTATCGATAAAACTATATCCGTTACATTAAATGAATCTCGGCTTTTCACACAATGTTAAGCCATTTATTTGGGACATTTTTAAGAGAATTTTGCTGTTAAAAATATCTATATCAGCTGCAAAAAGTTCAGCTAACGTTTACATTTTTCAGAATCGATAGTCGATACTATCGAAAATAAATTATCATGTCATCCCTGGTATATCAATTGCCCTTACTATCCTAAGTGAAAATTTTCTCAAAAAATTCCACTGTTAGTAAAGTAGATTTTTAGATGTTAGGTATTAAAATAGTGTAGTCCTGAAATAGATTATTTTTTAAAAACATTAATGTTTTTAACCAACTAACTGAGATATTTCGAAATATTTTGAGTATTATGATTTAAATATATAACCTGTAAAAAGAGTTCGGTTAAAAAATTTATAGGTAGGACGTAGGACTTCTAATTGATGAACCCAAATTCTCAATATATGACAGTTCGTGATATCTTTTCTGCCAAATTTTGCGGGATAAATAATATTCTCAATGATCAGCTTGAATCTATTTGGGCCCATATAACCTGTATTTTCGAATTTAATGATAAGATAAAACCCTACAAAACATTTCAAAAAGCAGTTAAAGTACATACCTCACCAAGTTCAGGAATACGAGATTCATTTATCAAGGGAAAGTTAACATACTTCTTCCTCAATGTTTGACTTATTTTCTTTGATCTCTCAGTGCCTCTTTCATACAGGAAGCATATTGGAGCTAGTTCGGAAAACCTTTTATCAAAATCGTATTTTAGGGTGTCGTTGGTTAATATATCTGGAAAACAAAATAATAAAATACCTTAGAACCTAGCTAAATATCTTAAATCTTAGGGGGGTCCGTAGGAAAAAAATCATTGTAAAGTCAAGCGTGACCAAACCGTCCTTTACAAAGTAACCTTTTAAGAACGAGAGGGTCAAAATTTGGGGATCAGGAAAAAATCATTTTTTCAGTTTGTATAGCAAAACATAACCGTTATATAAGCTGTATAAAAATTTTTGTTTTTGGGTCATCGATGACTCTATTGTTCTTAAAGGCTCAAAACTCATTTACACAAAATTGTTAGGAACTGTAAATAGCTATCTCACTATATATTACAAACGCTCGCGTCATCCATAGTCTATAGCCGGTAAAATGACTGATTTTTACCTATTGTCTTTTATGTTATTTAGGCCTAATAGCCGGAAGAAATGCGATTCAGCGATTCAGCAAATAAATATTGAAATAAAGGTTCTACTGCGCGAAACTGCCCCATCTTCTCCTTAAGGGGTTGCATGGGTCTCTCATGTGAAAAAAAAATCATTTTTTTATTTATAGTATAGGGTAAGTATGCCAAATTTCGGCATAGTTGCAAATAAGTCTAAGTTTGAAATGCAATATTTTTAATACATATTGAAATTTCTTGTTACTTCCTTTTCGAGAGGGCTGTATAGAACCTTGAACACTAGTTTATCATCTTTTTTTCTCTGAATCAGTTCCTAAAATATTGAAAAATTAATTTAAAAAAAAATAGGGACATTGCTTTGGGTAGTATTCCGGCCGCTTTGAGTGTAATATCGGCTACCTTGTTTGTGACCACCTTTTGTGAAGCAACGTATAGAAAATTTCAAAACGTCATACGGAACGAGTTTAAAAATATTTACTTTAATACGTATATATGACCCACAAGTCCAAAGATCTTCCGTTTAATTTGTCCTGAAGACCTGAAGAGTTTACCTCGGCATCCCAAATTTACGCGCAGATTCCCGTAGCAGTTTGCCCTTCCTGAACTCTTTCAAGGCCTATTCCACATCATCTTTTTCAAAAAGGCCATGCTTTTTTTCTATGGGCATTGCACAACTCAGAAATTGAAAAAAATAAATAAATAAGAAATTTAGGAAAGCAAAAGATGTTGCCGGAATAGGCAACATTACCTCACCGGAGAGACGCTCACAAATTATCTACTTTTTTACGCGAAATACAGGATCCAGATGGGAAATTTTACCCGAAATTTAAAGAATTATTCACTATTAACTTAAACAAAAAGAATTTTTAATGAAAACTAATCAATTTTCATGAAAAACACCGAAGGAAAACCTTTTGCACTTCACCACAAATCAGAAGACTGCTAAAAACACAATCGATCTGTCACATTTTTTGTAAGACTTTTTCCACACTGAGTTTCTAAACAAAATTTAAATTCAAATTATACCTAAAACTTAATGATTTTTGTGTTAAGACATCCTAAAATGAATAAATATTTAAAAGCAAAATGAATTCATTGACTTTTCGAAGATTAAATCCATAATTGTTATTCATTTAATTGCTTGGCAGAAATTACACTCAAAGTGGCCGAAATGCAAAGCTGGCCGAAATTTGGCACACTTATCCTAACATTTGAAAAATATTTTCTGAAAATTTCAAGTCAATTGAAGTAAAACTCTCGGAGGTAGAGCAGTTTTTGTTATGCATTCTGCCCGCGCGCGCATATTGTTGTAAAACTTTAAACGCGTTTTTCTCAAAACAGCGTTTTACAATGCTGTAGTCAAGATTACTCAGAGTCTGCTGATCCGATCTTTCTGAAATTTTGCATACTTGTTTTGAGAAGTATTATCTACTGTTTGAACGAAGGAATTACACTTCCTTTAATCAGATCCGTTTATACAATAGAAAATGTGTTGAAAAATAGGGTAAAATTGATACTTTTTTACAAAAACTTTTGGCAAAAATCCAAATTTTGTTTTTTCAAAAATCCTTCGTTCATCCAGGGGTCCAACTAATCCTCTACAGGAGTTTATTTGGTTTTTTGATTTCAGATGAACCTACTGGGAGAAATCCTGCCTACCGCAAGGTCTGTTTTTTTGAGGAATGGTTCCGAAAATCAGCTACCAACGGTCGAATTTTTCAAATTTTTCAATTTTTTTTTTAAATTTTGTTCTAAAGTTACTCTTTCATATCCCAAAAGTTGGAATTTCTAAACTATTTTGAACACAATAAATTATTATCAGAAAAAAGGCCTATATTTTGACCTGAGAGACCCATGTAACCCCTTAATTTACAGCACAATCAATCTACTTCACTAGAAACTCACATTTAGCAAAGCTGACGAATTCATCCTTGGTAATTCCTGCAATTACGGGAATCTTCATATACCTCCCTTCTAAGTAAGAGATTGTTGGGTCTTCAGTTAGGAAGCGTTCCTGACCAAAGTCAGGTTCAATTACTGGTTTCCAGAGCAACACTGGATTTCCACTGCCCCATTCGAACATCTCATGAAGCCTCTTGCCCATTTCCAAACCATCAACGGTCCTTAGGCATTCAACTAGGTCTTTTGGTGTTGCTGTAGTACAATTGAAGAGACGAGCCTGCTTCTCCGCCAGATCGAGTTGATGTTCAGGAGGAGGCCACTGTCCTGTAGCTGATGCGCTCATTACAATGGCTCTATGGAATAGTCCCTTCGACATAGGCGAAACCATGTGCAGAGTAATACTAAGGGCGCCCGCACTGTATCCAAATAGAGTGATGGAGTTGGGATCTCCGCCAAAAGCAGATACATGATCACGAATGAACTTCAAAGCCATAACTTGATCCTTGTACCCTGCATTTCCCGGACTGTCCTTGGTTCCGGTACTCAGGTATCCCAATGAACCAAGTCTATAGTTGATTGTGACTAATACTACGTCACGGTCCATGAAAAATTCAGGCCAAACATGGCACTTATACCAGAGAAAGCATAGAATCCTCCGGGATGGATATAGAAAAGGACCGGTTTAAGATTGTTGTTCGGGAAGCTTCCATTTCTGGGAACTTCTTTGGTGTAAATATTTAGCCTTAAACAGTCCTCTGACTCCACAATGTCACCATTGAAACTGGGTTGAGGACACTGAGGTCCATCCTTAGTAGCATCGTATATACCTGTCCAGGGATCAACTGGTTCAGGTGCTTGAAATCTCAATCGGTCCGTTGGTGATTTGGCATATCGGATTCCTCTGAATGAATGGTAAGATTTCCCTAGACGACTCTTAAGCTTGACACCCTCAATTTCACCCAAATTGGTCTTCACAATGGTTTTCTCATCCTCACCACTGACACAGATCTTCTCTGGATGCAGAAAGAGCACCAGAATCACAACGAATGCTACTCCCGCGAATGATCGCATTATACTGAATACCACATGGCTCAAATATCTTTGGTGACTTTTATAGTCGATCACACAAATACAAAATTCTGCTCACAACTCTATTAACATTCTATTAACGATTTTTCCATATAACATTGGTTCTGAGTTAACCCATTAATCAGGAAAAACCCATTCAACTCAGCTCTAAATCGTTCGGTTCGCAATCTGATCTTGCTGACCTTCATATTTTTTTTCAAATGTATTTGTGATATTGGTATATCCCCATCTGTCTGCTTTCATTCACAATTCTAAGTAATTTTTTTTTATTTTCATTTTTTACACTGTTTTGATTGTGTTAGGGTTTACCTATGAGAATGGATTGAAAAGCATGAGATCCTGAACCTCAATGACTTCCTTGACAATTGTAGTATGAGATACCTATGAGAATGGATTGAAAAGCATGAGATCCTGAACCTCAATGACTTCCTTGACAATTGTAGTATGAGATACCTGTGAAATATATAAGACTTGAAGATCTGGCGAGAAGAGAACAATTTTTGCTGCTTTCTCCTTCCAATATATTTCACACTTCACTCAGATACAACTAATTAACTAAACTAACTCAGATATGATGCGTTCTGACGAACGATGTAGATGATAAATTGAGATAAATTTAGGACGATGATGAAAAACGATGTTGCGCGTGTCGCGATAGCAGGCAGAGAGTGATTTATTGCTTGACAGCATACGAGTGTGAAGTTAGCTACCAGTCGGAAATTCCCGTTGGTGTCGCTGCCTTCAATGAGGAGGCAGTGGCGCGAACATCCTCCCGGAGAAATTGCACCCTTGGTAGGAGTGCAAGCCTGGTGATAGGACGTCGATAAGTTCCGGTAGCTGTGCGAATGTCCACTACCCTCACAAGTCCGTCAGGGCCTGGGTGGACATGAGTGACTTCTCCTAATGGCCAGCGGATGCTGGGCTCGTTGTCCTTGGATAGCAATGCGAGATCTCCCACACGCACATTTGGCTCAGATTTCTTCCACTTCTTTCGTTCTTGTAGTTGATGAATATAATCCCTCTGCCATCTGGTCGCAAAATCCTGGTACAAACGTTGGCACAATTGCCATCGAGACAGATGATTCATTGAAAGTGTTTGTAGACTCGGATCGGGTAGAGATGTGAGAGGGCCACCAGTGAGGAAGTGGCCTGGAGTCAGAACTGCAGGATCAGATGCATCTGTAGAGATGGGTGTGAGGGGTCGACTGTTTAAGACGGCCTCCACTTGAGTGAGGATTGTTTGCAGTTCCTCATAGCTCAGAGGGCACGATCCCACAACTCTGTGCAAATGGGTCTTGACCGATTTCACTGCAGCTTCAACAAGTCCATTGTGGTGGGGCCCATCAGGTGGTTGAAAATGAAACTGGATTCCTAGACTCACAAGTTTGTTCTGGACAGAGTTTTGATGAACTTCCTGATGGAAAAGCTTGTCCAATTCAGTCTTGCTGCCAGTGAAATTGGTTGCATTGTCCATGAAAAGATGAGATGGTGTGGATCGTCTAGCGACAAATCTGCGGAATGAGGCCACAAAAGCCTCAGTGGACAAGTTGCTGACTAATTCGATGTGAATCGCTTTAGTAGAATGACACACAAAGATAGCCACCCACACTTTGGTGATAGCACCTCCACGTCTTCCTGGGCGTAGCTGAAGGGGTCCAGCAAAATCAACTGATGTTGAAGAGAAGGGTCTATCCAGTGTTGTGCGATGTTCAGGAAGTTGTCCCATGAGTTGTCGCTGTAGATGAGGGAATACCCTGAAGCAGTGTATGCAAGCTCTGGTAACTCCCCTTGTGAGATTACGACCTTTGATCGGCCAGAATCTTTGACGCAGATAGGCCAGAAGACTTTCTGATCCACAGTGCATTTGACGTACATGCTCTCGTTGAGCCAAGAGTTTCGTCAATCGACTATATGGTAACAAAATAGGATGTTTTGTGTCGTAGCCGAATTGAGAACGCTCTAGGCGACCTCCAACTCTCACAAGACCTTTGGCATCCAGGAAAGGTTGAAGATTGGCAAAGTTTTTGACATGTTTGTTGTTAAGAGACTCGTTTTTCAGCGACTCAATCAATTCAGGAAAATGAGCTTGCTGATCCAGCCGGATCAAGATCATGAGAGCACTGTCCATCTCTTGAGGAGAGAGTGGACCCTTTGAGCGTCTTGTAGATGGAGTTGTGGCCCGAATGCACTGGGCAACAATTCCTTGAAGTCGAGAAACTCGAGAGCATCGATCGAGAAGTCTCGAAAGTAGTGTGTCTTCTTGATGAGCGCTGAAATTAACTGAAATGGTTTGTTCATTTTCAGAGGGAAGGGGAAGGGAGGCGGACAGAGTATTAGGATAATTGCTCGGATCAAGGGAAAGCCAAGATGGGCCGTGGAACCACAAAGTTGAATTGATGAGTGCCTCTGGTGAACATCCTCGGGAGATGAGATCCGCTGGATTGTCCGAAGTACCCACGTGTCTCCACTGTGAAGCATCCGATAGCTTTAAAACACTCTGAACTCGTTTCCTGACAAAGAGGTTAGGCTTCTCTCTGGTAGAACAAATCCATGAGAGAGCAACTGTAGAGTCACTCCACAAATGAGCCTTTGAAATGTTGAGATCCCTCTGTACTCGAGCGACCAGCTTAGCACAGAGTTCAGCAGCGCATAATTCCAGTTTTGGAATTGTAAGAGGGTCCATGGGAGCAATGCGTGACTTGGATATGAGAAGGTGGGATGAGATTGAAGAATCTTTGCCCCTTGTCACGACATAAACAGCTGCACCATATGCTGCTTGACTGCTGTCTGCAAACCCATGAAGTTCTGTGAGATCTGGATCATGAATCTCTGACACCCATCTTGGTATCTGAATGTCGTTGATTCGATGAAGACCTTGTACGTACTTCGTCCATTTGTCCTGGATTTGAGGGGGAAGTTCGGTGTCCCATCCAGCTGCTAGTTCCTTTTGCCATGACATTTGTATGAGAATTTTGCCTTCGGTAATGACAGGGCCTATGAGCCCAAGAGGATCATAGAGACGGGCAATTGTTGAAGCTATTGTTCGTCTGGTGGCAATTGGAGAGGCAAAGTCTGGGGGCACTGAGTAGTGAAAGACATCCTTCTGTGGATCCCATTTAATACCCAATACTTCCACTGAATTGTCATCGTCAGGTAAATGGAGAAGTTTAGGATCCTGTGATGACTTGGTGACATTTTCTAGCAATTCCGGATGTGTTGCACACCATTTTGCCAAAGTGAATCCACCATGAGCCATCAATTCACCCAATTGAGATTGTGTTTGAAGGGCAGTGTCTAGAGAAGAGCAGGAAATCAGGCCATCATCCACGTAGAAATTGCTTGTCACCGCCTGAGATCCTAGAGGGAAGTCTTGTTTCTCCATTTCTGCCAGTTGATTGAGTACTTTTGTCGCGAGGTAGGGGCTGGAAGCAACGCCAAAACACACACGATTTATTTTGTACTCCCGGATGGGCTCTGTGTCGGAATTTCTCCACAGAATCCTTTGAAAGTCTGCGTGTGGCTCATGGAGTTTGACTTGAAGATACATCTGAGAGACGTCACACTTCATGGCATAGGGATTAAGCCTAAAACGCATGAGAACAGTGACAAGATCTGGTTGGACTGTGGGCCCAACTTTTAGAACGTCATTCAAACTCAAGCCACTAGATGTTTTTGCACTGGCGTTGAAAACCACGCGCAATTTGGTAGATGATGAGGAAGGCTTCCATACTCCATGATGTGGTAGATAGAAGTGGTTTGAATCATCATCCCTTCTTGGAATTTCTGTCATGTATCCTTTGGTTAGGTAGTTGTCCATCGACTCATTGTAAAGAGCTCTCATGTCTGGGAGTTTCTTGAGCCGATCTTCCAAAGACCTCAGTTGTCGAATGGCTCTCTTCTTAGAATTGCCCAATTCTGTGTGATTTGGCCGGAGTGGGAGTTGAACGATAAATCGTCCGGAATCTTCCCTGGAAAATGTGGCTGCAAAGTGTTCTTCAACTTCCACATTCTCGACAGAAGTAGATTTGGCACATTCGACTTCCTCAATTTCCCAAAAGCGCTTCACTGTCTTTTCTAGAGAAGCAAGAGTGACCATATTGCATTGAGAATGTGGCGGTGGAGCAGTGGAGGCATCCTTGAGCGCTCCTGAGAGTACCCATCCAAAGACTGTTTGCCTCAGGACTGGCTGGTCAGACCCCTGACGAATGACTCCGTCAAGAACGACATCATTGTAATGATCCATGCCGATTAGCAAATCGACAGGAGATTCCACGCACCAATTGGGATCGGAAAGAGTGATTTGGGAAGGAATTTGAACTGAGAGAGGATTGACTAGGAAATTAGGCAACTTCCCTGTAACTTGTGGAACAACCAAACAGTTAAATTCATAAGAGTCATCCAGATTGGATGACAGAACGAGCAATTGTGATCTACCTTTGACTTTGGAGTAGCTGTTGTTACATCCGATGATCAAAGTATTGTCTGGAGAACGTCTCAGCTGCAGTCTCTCCCGAAGATTCTCTGTCATCATGCTCTGCTGAGCACCACTGTCCAAGACTGCACGGCACTTGTGAACGACTCTGTGAGAATCCAAAACATTCACCATGCACGTCGATAAGAGAACTTTTGGTGAAGAATTCGCAGATGAGTGATTGATTGAAGATGGAATCCCTACACTGGTGTGCTGACTGTCTGTCCTTGGGATTTCTGTTTGCTTCGGGATGGTTCCAGAAGGTTGAGAATTATTGCTCCCGGAATGCTGAGATTCTGGGTGGTTTGAGGTTATGTCATTTGTTTTGACATTTTGCTTTGCTGCATATGCTGCATATGCATCATGCAGCAATGTATTGTGACGGCTGCGGCATCGCTGACAAAGAGACCTGTCACAATTATTCGTCAAATGTCGGGAATTTAGACAATTCCTGCACAATTTGGAATTCCTGACCACGTCGAAGCGCTCCTGAGGATTCTTTTCCAAGAATACTGGGCACCGGAAAAGGGGGTGAGTGTCTTTCCCACAGCACACACAATTATTGTTGCTATTGTCGGATTGTGTGGCCAACAACGTAGTCGACTTCTTCTTGGAAATCTCAGGCTGAGAATTCTTCTTGGAGGGATTGGATGTGGACAATGAGCTGTCATTGCAAGCCTCAAGAACATCGCAGCGATCGTTCAGGAACTCAAGATAATCTTCCCATGTTGGAGATTGTATGTTGAGATTTTTCCTTTTGACTTCCCAAAGACTGCGAGTCTGGCTGTCCACTCGCTGGTTCAAGAATTGTATGAGCCATGGATCACGGCTATTTTCATTGATAGCATCAAGAGCATTTGTCACTTCTTCGGCGATCGAATGAATTTGTCGCAAATTCTTCTTGTCGGCTGATTTGATGAATGGTAGTGCCAAGAAGGTTTGTACGTGATCTGCGACAATGTTGTAGTGTTTCTCGTATTTCTTTTGCAGAATAGACCACACCCTGGTGTAGTTTGCATCAGAAATTGGAATGTGTTTAACCTTAGAAGCTGCTTCCGGTGTCAACAATCCCATGAGAAGTTGATGTTTTTGAGCGTCAGAAATGTCAGTGTTGTTGTGAACTGAAGCGACAAACAAATCCCGAAAAGAAATCCACGACTTATAGGTGCCATCAAATTTAGGAATTTCTAGATCAGGCAATTGTAGAGGTTTCGGAGACTGTCCAGAGCGCCCAGAGAGAACGGCTTTGATGAGCTCATTGATTTGAGTTTGCTGATTGACAAAAGCCATGAGAATGCTGGAATTTGTTGAGTCGTGAAGCTGAGATGTCCCTTCGGCTTTTGTTCCCGGATGGGAAGCCTCAGAGTCGTGGTTTGGAGATTGGCTGGATGCGCGCAATAGCTCCAAAATCCTGCTTTCGAGAAGACTGAAGAACTGAGCGTGTTCTGTCAGCCAAGTTTCCTCTTCTTCACATGATCCTTCATCCTTAGCCACGTCAATAATTTCCCTCTGAAGGTGGATAATCTTCGAATTGACATTTCTGGCAGACTCAAGCTTGTGTAGTAGCTCCTCTTGTGAACATTTGTCGCTCACAGAGTTATGGATCTTGGAAAGGGCAGATCTGTGACCCGCACGTTGATTCTTCAAAGTCATCCTGATTGTGTCTCAGTTCCTTTGAAGCGTATAGAATGAGGATTGCGCTGTTGCAACAATCAGTGTGATGAAGGTGGCAGCTGGTGCTGGCTCCTTGTAGGCTCGATGACCAATTAATGGTTCCTTTCAAGCGTATAGAATGTTGCAGCTGGTGCTGGCTCCTTGTAGGCTCGATGACCAATTAATGTTAGGGTTTACCTATGAGAATGGATTGAAAAGCATGAGATCCTGAACCTCAATGACTTCCTTGACAATTGTAGTATGAGATACCTATGAGAATGGATTGAAAAGCATGAGATCCTGAACCTCAATGACTTCCTTGACAATTGTAGTATGAGATACCTGTGAAATATATAAGACTTGAAGATCTGGCGAGAAGAGAACAATTTTTGCTGCTTTCTCCTTCCAATATATTTCACACTTCACTCAGATACAACTAATTAACTAAACTAACTCAGATATGATGCGTTCTGACGAACGATGTAGATGATAAATTGAGATAAATTTAGGACGATGATGAAAAACGATGTTGCGCGTGTCGCGATAGCAGGCAGAGAGTGATTTATTGCTTGACAGCATACGAGTGTGAAGTTAGCTACCAGTCGGAAATTCCCGTTGGTGTCGCTGCCTTCAATGAGGAGGCAGTGGCGCGAACAGATTGCAAATTGAATTGTTACTGGTTCTAATCGGAATTTTTGCGGATTACTTCAAAAAAGAATTCTCACATATTAATAGAGAATCATAGTGTCACGTAATAACCATAAAATTTGCTTAAGTTTGCAATACTTAAACGAAATGGGTGAGAGTATTAAGGGGTAAGGTCTATTCCACATTTGATTAATAAAAGCGGACGGATAATGAAGAAAAGTTTTAAGAATCATTCTTCTCTTTATCCCTTTTCATTATAGAACTCTCTACTCCAGTATCAAAAAGCAATCTTCATGAAGTGAATTTTAATAATAATTCTGATGAATTGACTGAGGACCTCTGCACACTAAAGAAATTTATGTCCATATTGAGAAAAATTCTTTGTGTCACTGAGAAAAAAAGAGTGTGCGATTAACTTTTTTACTCATAACTTTAACACTTTTTAGGTGTAAAAATATATCAACATTTTTTAATGTTAATTTTACAACTTTTTAAGGGTAAAATTAACATGAAAAAGGATAACTCAAACCTCCAATACACCTGGAAATGGTAATATTTACACCGATTTCGGATCAATACTGCAGGGTAAAATTAACATTTCCGGAATGTTATTCTAACATTTTCGGATTTCTTTCAGTGATAAGAAAAACTCATATATAACCTATTAAGGAGTTTTCCACCGTTTGCACTCCGGAGGTTGGTTGTCAACGCTAAGGCGGCGATGGTCGCATAAACTCAAAAGATATATTTACTTGAAAGGGACTCGAGTGTAAGCACAATAAACAAAAATAAACAAACTCTTCAATATATACATAAATTTTCTCTAGTATATAGAGGCCATTAGTCATATTGAAGGTTATTGACAGTCATATGACTGAAAGTAGTTCTATATTGTCACGAGGAAATACGATATAAAGCGGTCTTTAGACTATAAGTGTAGCCCAGTCCCCACGAAGGTCTGGATTTTTTAAACAATAAACAATTGCAGTGATTTTTCAACATAGGGTAAATGTCCTAATTCAAAACTATTTTCAGACGATTTAACTTTGACAGAAGATTCAACACATTAAGTTCAATTTTTTTTCTATAGAGAATTACATAAATTTGCTCCTTGACTCTTCTAGAATGTTACTGCTTAGTTAAAATTCTTTAAATATTATTTGAAAACTTCTTAAATACAAGAAAAAGACACAGGTGCAAAATGCTTCTATTGGAAACAAATTAATCCAAATGGAGACAAGGGAAAGTTTCTAATTGGAGACAAACAGCGTAATGCCCTGGACACACTTACAGCTAAAGTCCAGAGGCGACTAATCCCGTTCATAGCCAAGTCAGTTCGTGACACACTACAAACGAGGCTTAGCATTCATTGGTATCGATAAAACAAAGCTTTTAGGACAAGTGTGCCAAATTTCGGTATAGTTGCATATAAGCACCGTAGTCCTAAGTTTGAAATGCAATATTTTTGATTCATATTGACATTTTTTGTTACTTTCTTTTCGGGAAGGTTGTGTAAAACCTTGAAAACTAGTTTATCATCTTTGTTTTCTTTAAATCACTTCTTAAAATATTGAAAAATTAATAAAAATATGGACATTGCTTTGGGTAGTATTCCGGCCACTTTGTGTGAAATTCCGGCCATCTTTTTTCTGACCACCTTTTGTGACGCAACGGATAGAAAATTTCAAAACGTCAAACGGAACGAGTTTAATATTTAGTTTAATACGTTTATATGACCCACAAGCCCTGAGATCTTCCGCGTAATTTATCCTGAAGACCTGAAGAGTAGCATCTCAAAAATACGCACAGATTCCCGTAGCAATTTGCCCTTCCTGAACTCTTCCAAGGCCTTTTTCACATCATCTTTTTCATAGAAGCGATAGTTTTTTTCTCTGGACATTGTAGAATTCAGAAATTGAAAAAGAAAACATAAAATGAATAAGAAATTTAGGAAAGCAAAAGATGTGGCCGGAATAGGCAACACTACCTCACCGGAGAGACGCTCACAAAGTATATACTTTTTTTACGCGAAATACAGGATCCAGCTGGGAAATTTCACCCGAAATTTAAAGATTGATTCACTATTAACATAAACAGAAACAATCTTTAATGAAAACTAATCAATTTTAATGAAAAACACCTAAGGAAAACCTCTTGCACTTCACCACAAATCGTAAGACTGCTAGAAACACAATCGATCTGTCACATTTTTTGTAAGTTTTCACAACGCAATTTAAATTCAAATTATACCTAAAATTTAACGGTCTTTGTGTTAATACATCCTAAAATGAATAAATATTTAAAAGCAAAATGAATTCATTGACTATTCGAAGATAACATACTTTATTTTAATTAATTTATTTCCATGGCCGAAATTACACTCAAAGTGGCCGAAATTAGAAGCTGGCCAAAATTTGGCACACCTCCCCTAATTGAATTAACTTAGGAACAAGGTAAAATTTACTTTTAATTAGAATAATTATCGTGAGAATAAGTATCAATTTTCTCTTAGGTTTACAATTTTGTAATAAAATTATTGTGTGGATATTAAAACCTAGCATGCGTCACATAATATGGATTAAACGAGACTTAAATAGGGTAATCTTACTGTGCTATCACAATTGCACATAAAAATTTTAATATGATTCACATTAATTGTCGCTGGTGAGAGTCCAAATGTGTAATTTGTGTGTTTGAATCATTTTGTATTTAAAATTTGATCTATTTGTTGATAAAAAAGTAGAGTTGACCCGCAAAATTTGAAATAAATTGATTTATAGCATTAATGCGAAAACTTAATGCGATTTTCTCTTTAATTTTTTAATGTGAAAAATATTTATGCTTTAGGTAAATTTAAATTTAATTTTGCAGGCCAAGTCCACTTCTTTATCAATAAATAGAAAAACCCCAAATATTAAGCAACTCAAAGACACAAATAACGTATTTGGATGCTCACAAGCGACAATTAATGTGAATCACATTAAAATTTTAATGTGCAAGTGTGATAACGCCGTTACACTGGTAAAAATAAAAGGATCAAATTGATTCAAATTTGATCCTTTTGCAAAGGATGGATCACATTAACATGATTTATTATGATAAATGTACATTTCAAGTTTGAAATTTGATCCATCTTTGCAAAAGGATCAAATTTGGATTAATTTGATCCTTTTATTTTTACCAGTGTACCATTTTCCTAAAGAGCCCGCTCGTAGTAATTCGGCAGCAGCCGCAACCATTTACTAATTCAAAACAAATAAAGTTATTTTTTAAGCAATTGCTATGAAAACTGACTAGTTATTACCTAGGACATCTAGACAATTTCCTCGATGTTATTAAACAGAAAGAAATAACAAGAAAAATTAAGTGATTACAAATAGCCTTCCCCCTTAATTCAATTTTCTCTAATGATTGCAAAAAGTATAATACAAGATAATCTCAATTAAAATTTAAATCAGCAACAAATGTGTGGAATATGAAACCAAAAGTGGGAATTCTCTTGGAATTCCCCTTATTAATTAAATAAAAATATTGACAGCAAACTTTCCAATATTATTATTTATCAAATTCAATTAAAAAAAATGAAGTAATCGCGCAAGCTGTTTCTTTTTTGATACGCTTTACCAAGTGAGAACTTTTTTTAAAAGACAGATAAGTAAAGTTAATGTAATTTAATGGTCGTAACTAAGGTCTTATCATTTAAAATTATGTCTTTTTTAAATATTAAATAATTAACAGGAATGTTGTCAGGCATATTTTAATCTACAATTGATGAAATATAAATAAGCGGTATGAATGTTTAAAAGAATGTACAATTGATTTCGATTAAGCGGTCACGATAAGATTCAAAAGAAGTGTCATTCATGAGAAAAACCTGATAAAGATGCTATAAAATTTACGATCATTTCGCACACTAAATATATCGTGAGCATTTAAAATAAATTAACAAGATTTCTTTTATAACTTATGCTGCCTTATTCGAGTTCGTTTTGAAACCAATTAAATGCACATTAAATGGGAGGTGAGTCAACTTGAATATTCAAAAATTAAATTGAAGATTGTAGATTGATTTCTTTCGATTCTTTTTGTTAATTATCCCTGCTTGTCTGACTTTTTTTTTAACTTCCACGTGTTGGGTATTGGAATGTTGAAGAAGCCAAAGGTACTAATTTGTGGTTGGTGCTGCCATTCGTAATATCTTTTATCGAGAATGTCACTGCCACTTGATAATTTTGATTTAATCGCAATTTTATGCAAATTCAAATTGGTCAGTGTTTACCCAAGAGGCCTTACAAATGTGATAAAAGTTCCTCCAGGCGACACATGGCGTGAAAGAAGGTGAAAAATTTAATACTCAATTATCTTTGCAAGTCTTGAGGAGACCAGAGTAGCAGAAAAAAACTCGCATGAGAGGGAGCAAAAGACTCAAAGATGAAATACTGGGAACATTCACACCAATTTTGCCATGGGAGACAAGGAGGATAATTTTTTTTGTCAAGAACTTCTTGCCCCTGGATATTTGTTCTTGAACGATATTATGTATTCTTTACTTTGGCTCTGACTCACTGTTCAACCAATTAGCTCAATTACGGAAAGTAGCAATTTTCATCATTTGTTCTCAAGAATGTGAAATATTTGAATATATATGGCAATGATGCCGCAAAACTTGCAAATTGATAAGAATCATGCATAAAAATTGTTTAGCAGGAGAGAAAACGTCAATTTGTACAAAACACTCATGCTATCGCTCTTGCAAATCACATAGTGTTAAACATAATTATTAACCACAGAGCGCCACTCTTCCTTCTCACTCATTCAATATTCCTTCACGCATTTATTCATTATGTGGCACATTGGCAAATGAAATGGTAAATCAAATTTATTACTATGACTTGACCTTTATATTACGTTCCCAATTCGATTAAAGAATAAATGTCTGTGAAATTAATCTTTAAAATTTAAACTCTATTCAGTTGATTTCCCATCGTTTTGTATCGGAGGCTCGAAGCAATATTAAGACGGCGATAGACGTTAGCAAAACGATAGGCCCCTAAAAGTTTAATATTAAAAAAATGAACAGAACTCTCTAAAGAATAGGCCTCCAATCTGATCTAGTGGTAAAGCACCGGGAAGGGGTCTTCGTGGTCGACGTAACTGTCCGCTACGAGTATGGAGACGGATTTGCTAGGGAAGACGAAGACAAGGTCATCAAATATACGCCCCTGCTACCTACCGTCCGCGAGACGTACCGAGCAGCCTCTGCGACGGTTCTACCCATCGTAATGGGAACTAGGGGAGCAATTCCTCTAAGACGGTGGCGGGGCCTGGGTGTTTACACCCGGAAGCTAGAAACCACCCCTATAAAAAAAATCCTCCCGAAGGAAATTTCATCAGGGGATTCCCTATAGAAATTTCACCAGGTACCAAAGGAATTTTTCTCCACAATTCTCCAAGATTACCCATCATAGGACTTCGAGTGGAATTATTCGAGAAATTACCCATTAAAAAGTGGAAATTTCCTAAGTAGCTTCCTAGGGAATTTCAATGGGATTCCTAGAGAATTCTCTATAAGCAATTTCCATTATCGTTCTCTAGGATTTCAAACCGAAATTTCTATATTTGTTCATAATTTTCTTCCTAAAATCTCGGACAATATCAACGAGATTAGTATGAAATCTCTGGAAAAATTACCTCGCTGAGGTGTCGACATTTTCCAAAGAGATCCTTTTGAAGTCCCTTGGAACATTGTCATTAAAAATTCCATAGGAAAATTTGGCTGCCTTCCAATGAATTACCCATGAATTCAAGAGGAAATTTTATAGGGAAGTTTCTACCGGCATTCTTCGGGATTGAAAGGGGAAATTTCTTCATAATGACTGGGCAATTTCATGGCCATTCCTAGAGGATTCCTCCAAATTTTCCGAGGAAAAGTCTCCTAATTTTCCAGATCATTCTCGAAGATTTCTCAGGAAAATCAAGAAAAAAATTCCCTTCGGGGATGCATGAGAATTCCGTGGAGAGTTCAAGAGAAATCCTGGGGGAAAGTCTATAAATGTTAAACTTATACTTCGGGCGAGATGGTTTACTGGTTGCAAAGTTCATGTAGAACATTGAATATTTTATAAATGAATAGGGGAATTCCAGCAGCCGTGTGAGAGAGAACCATACATACATATACGAGCTATGAATTAAGTATCATAAAGAAAAAGATAAAAAAAGAAAAAAAATAAAAAGATCTAAAAGAACAGAAATACAAAGATAAGAAATAATATAAGAAAAACATCAAAAAGAAAAAAAAGTGGGGATTTTTTATGGTTATTCCGAAGGATTTTTTGAAAATTATCCTCAAGTTTTTCCGATCTTTCCCGAAGAGTGACTATGGATTTCTTTGAGAAAAATCGACAAGTTTTTCTGATCCCTGACTTTTTCACAGGAGTTCACGGGTATATTCCTGAGTAAAATCTCTCAGTTTTCCTAACCATTCTCGGGAAGTTCCCCGGGATTTCCCTAAGAAAAGCCCCGTTTTCCTGTGCCATGTTGACATGGATTTCTCACGGAGAACCTGAGGAATCTTCTCCCTCGAAGTGGGGAAGATTTACTAGGAAGTTGCGTTACATGTCAATTCAGCTTTGTTATTTGGTTTTCCCCTACTTTTTCCTAAGTACCCGTTGGAGAATTTTCGGTGAGAAAGTGACGACATTTCTTGGGGATTTTCCTATTAAATAGAGCAGATTTTTTTATAGGGTCCGATTGTATTACCGGTATTACCGATTCATGGAGTACTGTGACAACTAATCATGACATTTTCACGACCATAAAAAGAAAACCAATGGAGTGGCTATTGAATATTGTGATTCCAACATCTCCACAGAAATATAGTGTCTTTTCGATAATGTGAATTCCTTTTTTCGAACGTTTTCTCATGACCATGTCACATATAAAGTTAATACTTTCTGAACTGCGATAATGGCAAAAAAAGATAACAATTGTTCTATCTTGGCTCTCTCTCGCATTTCCCGTCTGTGTACAAAGTTGACAGCAATACAATCGCTCGAAAACCGACCGAATCACAGTTGGTACGCATGGAAAATTGCTCGAATTCCCTGTAATACTATTCAGAAAGCAATCAATACGAACAGTAATATCTAACTCATCGTATTACTTTACTAGAGTGTTCTCTTTCTAACACACGTGATTTTCTATTTAAAATTTTGCATACAATATACCTCTCTTTCTGGTTTTTCTTATAATTAATATTAATCTTATATGTGAGACCACGGTCAGAATTATCAGCAAATATATTACGGTTGGTGAATGTTCAAAATAAACTTATAAAAAATTAATTAAAAACATAACTGATTTTTTAAGCATAAATAAAACAAGATTTTACTAAAACTCAATGAATTTTTAGGAACTATTTTATCTGTACGTTATATATAGGAATTTAATTTTTAAGAGAATAGGGGAGGCGGTGCAAAATAATCCAGCAAATGTAATGTTTCTTTGCATATTATTTCTGAAAAAATGTTTGAATCAAGCTGATAAATATTTCAATGGATAAGAAAGAAAGCTGTATACTTCGGATAAATAAATATTACCATAATATTCCTGGTAAGGCAGGCTGTACCATCCTACTATCTAAGACTATCCCTGGCCAATTCTGCCCCGTTCTCCCTCACTCTCACTTTAATTGTCTTCTGACAATTTAAATGGCCTATGACTTAGTCAATAATATTAAACTTACTAAAATTTATATCATGAAGATTAGTTTTTGCTACTTGGGAGTTCTTATAATATATCGCCATGCATTTTACATCAAAATTCACTTGATTTAAGAGAGGAAGTTTCATGAAGGCATTCTATCAGAAATTTCACAATAAAGTTTATTTTTTTGGAACTTTAACTATGAAAACCTCCGCAATCTTACCATGGGATTTTTTTAACAAATAAGAATATAATTTTATCTTAAATTTGATAATTTTATTTTGATTTGACAAGAGTAAAAAAAATAGTATTTCATATAAGACACAATCTGGATTTATTTAATTTTACGAAGCCGAAAACAAGCGATCAGCATTGGAAAAAACTATTTAGCTTAAGCCACTTTGTGCTACAATGTACGATATGTTTCGCATATCTTTTTTACGCTTTTCTGTGGATTCTCCTGTAGTGCTCGGCATTAATTGCTATACAAAGAATACACTAAACACCCCATTAAAATGAGTCCACGTTGACCAAGTCGAACACATTTTTACGGCAAGTATCACCACTCTGAGTCATTGGACTAGAACTCCCCATGCCACAAACTCACCCTTACTCTTTTACAGCATATTTGGACAATTTTGGAAGAGTCTCTGGGATGCAATAGGAAATAGTTAGGGCTTGATTGTTAAATGTACCCACTTGGTAAATTAGCATTCAGTGAATGCAAATGAGATTTTCCACTCTGTTGTCAATCGCGGGACTTCTCATAAACAATTCATACGGCACCCAAATCGCTATGTAACAAAGTTGATAGTCGAAATGGGAAAAGCCCCACAATTGGAAGTAATCACCTGGCAAACGGTAAACCACGTGCGACAGTATCATCGCCAGTTGGTTGGCTCGTGCTGGTTGCACGCCACCATTGATATGGACACTAATGTCGCAGGCCAACATCAATATGCCACAACCGGGAGGCACTTTGGAAAATCTTCTGAACCCTCTGTCCTCTCGGGCCTAGTGGAACGAATTGAGTAGATAATTCACAGAAGCGTGTATCGCAATTTTTACTAACATAGGGGTCGTGAATTTTTACACTTATTATAATTATTTTTTTCAATGGACAAGAGCATGCAACATGTAGATTTTGTTGGCTCGAATCTCTGGTATCTTAACAAAAGAACTTGATTAGGAAGTGGGCACCGTAAAATATTGATTGAGAGAAAAATATCACTAATGACAAAAACATTATTGTAAACATTATGCTCGAAATCAAAAAAGAAAGGAGATTCTACGACTTTTTCCCTTCTTCTCATAAATATGCTTCTAAAATTATGCGAATTGTAATTTTCGTATTTGGAAAATACAAATCAAGTAGAAACACTGAGAGAAATCCGAAAAAGTTAAAATAACATTCCAGAAATGTTAATTTTACCCTGCAGGATTTATCCAAAATCGGTGTAAATATTACCCTTTTTAAGTGTATTGAGGGTTAAAGTTACCCTTTTTCATGTTAATTTTACCCTTAATAAGGTGTAAAATTAACATTAAAAAATGTTGATAAATTTTTACACCTAAAAAGTGTTAAAGTTATGAGGAAACAAAGTTAGTCGTACCCTCCTTTTTTCTCAGTGAAGAGAAAGAGAATTCGACTTGGGGCATTTTGGAAACTCCCTCATAAGGCCACTATGGGATCATAAAGATGACTTTCATTCCGAATAAATCAAATCGTTGTTTAAAAAACATTCTTTTTGGGAAGTAAATTATTTAAAAATTACCCTCTCAGACGCAGATGACAAGATAATAAAGAAACAAGGAGTCACAAATCTGAAGATCAGCCCCGATTATGATCGACTGATCGCGCTAATGAGGCTCCATGAATAGCTAATCGTGTCGATTAATCTCCAAGATCGCCCGATCGCACTGATTAGTCTCTAAGATTATCTGATTGCATGGATCAGTCTCCAAGATCGTATGCTCTCACTGATTAGTTTCCAAAATTTAGTGATCGCACCGATCAGTTTCCAAGAACGATTAATCGAACGGATCAGTCTTCAAGTTCGGCTGCTCTCACTGATCAATCTCCAAAATTGGCTGATCGCATATATCAGTCTCTAAGAACGACTAATTGTACCAATTAGTATCTATAAGATTGAATGATCGCTCTGATCAGTCTCCAAGAGCGACTAAGGGCCTTGACTGAGGATTAGACGAGAGACGGCTTAGCGTAATTATATTAGAAATAATGGTTAAAGTGCATCATCATTTTCATAAGTGTGTCGAACTGATCTGTCTCCAAAATCTGCTGATCGCACCGATTAGTCTCTAAGATTATCTGATCGCTCTGATCCATTCTTAGTCAATCTAATCGGTGCGATCAGTCGATCTTAAAGACTAAACGGTTCAATTAGCAATTCTTGAAGACTGTCGTTGTTGAAGACTGATTTATATATAAAACTCATCCATGCGATCACTCAATCTTAGACTTAATCAATCTAATTGATGCGATTAGCCGTTCTAAGATTGACTGGTCGCATGGATGCGTTTCTAAGATTACCTGATCTTACCAATAAGTCTCTAAGATCGGCAGATCGCACTAATTTGTCTCCAAAATCTGCTAATCGCACCGATTAGTCTTTAAGATTGGCCGATCGCTCTGATCATTCTTAGTCATTCTAATCGGTGCGATCTTAGAGACTAAACAGTTCAATTAGCTGTTCTTGAAACTTGGAGACTGATCGGTGCGATCAGTCGATCTTAGAGACCAATCGGTGCGATCAGCCGATTTTGGAGACAGATCAGCGCGATCAGCTGATCTTGGAGACTTATTGGTGTGATCAGCTAATCTTACAGACTCATCCATGCGATCACTCAATCCTAGACTTAATCAATCTAATTGGTGCGATTAGCCGTTCTAAGATTGACTGATCACATGGATGAGTCTCTAAGATTAGGTGATCACACCCAATAAGTCTCCAAGATCAGCTGATTGCACTCATCTGTCTCCAAAATCGGCTGATCGCACCGATTAGTCTCTTTAGAACTGGAGATATTTAGTTTCTTTCAATTTTATTATCCTTGGCCATCCTTGGCTTTTCTTCATCTCAGAATTGAATGATAAATAAAATGATTTCTTTGAAATTCTTTTACTCGAACTCAATGATTGACTCACATTGTAAAAGATTTCTTTTTCGTAACCCAATACAGTTTTCATAATTCTCTTCAATAATAAATTTAGCTCATAAATGCTATATTAAAACAATTTTCTCGATGTATATAGCATCGTGTCACCTGGCGCTGATCTCGTGAAGACTTCAACTGAATAAATTGATTGTTCGTCTGAGGCAAGAGACCTCCTGAAAAGGGTTCACAGGTCAAGTTAGGTGAATTCCTTACATTCAGACAAGCTCATCATCTATTCTTTATTCGTGGTGCTACTTCAACATGCACATTATCGAACGATTTGATGCTTGACAGATTCACAGTATGTTATTTATATTGTTCTCTACTGGTAAATTTTTGATTCTCTTTATCAAATCACAATCATGTTATGAGATGAGAAGAAAAGAATTATTTCTTTCTCAACAAAGAAGTGTTGAGCATTGTCATAAATCATCATACAACATGAAAATCAATCCTTTTATTAACTTGTTACAATCTATGTTAAAGAAGTTTTCATTTAGTTTGTTTAAAAAAAATATTACAATAGGAATACAATATTGAATTTACGCTTGGTGTTGAAGAGATGCAATCTCAAATGCTACCGCTTTTGTTTTACAACACAAGAGGGGTAAAATGCACCCCAAATTTCTTTTATCGCCCACTTATGGTATATTTAAATATCAATTAAAATACATATGTATGTGTCTGAAAGTACCAGATGACGATAAATTTATTTAGGATTCAGTTTCAGGACAGAAAATTGGGGTACTTCATCAGTTTTACCCGGCATTAAGGCAGTGCTATTTTAATTGGAACTTCTATATTAATTTATAATACTAATTTTTTTAGCCACAAATTCCAAATTCTTTTGATGAAAGAATTTAACTTTTGATATAGATTTATAACTATTTTCAATGACATTTTTCTGTCTTCCACTTAAAAACATTACCAAAATTTGCATATTTTTACCAGGAGATCGATTTGAGAGGGGAATGATGACTAATATTTGAGTCACCGTCAGTACCATTAATAAATTGTGCAATATGGTGTTTTTAAAATTTAAAAGTCAAAGAGAAATGCATCACAATGCAAATTGACACAGTTAATGTTGCATAGAATTTCCCCATTCTCAGCAATATGTTCTGTGACCTTTTTTATGACGGTGTGGTTTCCTGGGAAGTGTTTTGAATATATTTGCAATAATAGAGAACATCATCATCATCATTTTCAAGCGTTTATCCCTATTGGGGTCGCGGGCCCATGACATCCAAATTAGCTGTCCACGCTTGTCGATCCTCCGCCACTTCAGGGAGATGTTCAGGTTCAATCCCAAGGCCTTCCAAAGCAAAATCCTGAATTTGATTCAGCCACCCAAAAAGCATTTTTTTCTTAATATAGTCTTGTAGAATTCCTTAAGTAAGGAACTATAGAACCAAAAGTCTTTTTAGTTACTTATAACGCTCTTTATTTCATCATTGAGATTACTATAAGTAAAGTGGCGCACTCTTAAGGATCTTAAGAACTTCTATAGGAATTTTAACAGAAAATTCTCACTTTAAGTCTTTTAAAAGTATACTAAAAGACTTGTTTAATATTTGGTTCTATAAGGCAGCTATTTTGTTTCTTGGGCACCTTGCCCCTAGGTCTGCCCAGATATCGACGTCTCCTCACAAATGGTTTGAATAGTTTTGCCGGGGAATCAATAATAAAGATATTTATTTAATTTAAATAACTTTATTTACTTAAAAGTCTGAAATAATTTTGTATTTTGAGCAAAATTCTTTGGTAGATAGGGTAAGGGCTCATAATTTTGTTCAGTTTCTTATTTTGGACACTTTGAGTGTAAAATTGAACACTACAAATAAATTGATTAAAATTATGGATTTTTATTCCAATATTTGATAAATAATGAATTATATCTAAATATTTGTTCTTTTTGGAAGATTTTGACACTAAATTCGTTAAATTTTGAATATGATTTGAGTTGAAATTGCTTTGTTGAAAATTCAGTGTGAGCAATTTGAACTTTGTGTTTATTTCAGTCTTATTTAGCTAATATTAAATAATATTATTTACATAAATGTCTGAAAGAATTTTGTATATTGAGCAAAATTCCTTGGTAGATAAGGTAAGGGCTCATAATTTTGGACAGTTTCTAAATTAGGACATTTTGAGTGTAACACTAATAATAAATTGGTTTAAACTATGGAATTTTCTATCAATATTTTAATGAATAATGAAATCTATCTATATATTTGTCCTTTTTGGAAGATTCTAACACTAAATTCGTTAAATTTTGACAGATTTGAATTAAAATCAGGGTTGGGCTAATTTTTTACATTTTACATCATTTTTTATATAGTAAAAACCCTTTAACATGTGCTACATTTTTAACACGTAAAGTTGAAATGTAAAAAATGTAAAATTTGATTGATACCCATCAAATATCCAGTTCTAATTTTTTTTTATTCAATCAAAGATTTCGCTGTAAACAGTAAAATATTTTGCGGCTTTTTGCTGTAAAGCTTGTCATCTAAAATGTGTCATCTAAAATTTACTGGCAATCCCAGTTCAAATTTTCTACCATCCGGTAGAGCCAATGTAATAGTATCCATCTAAACGATTAAAATTTTTTAACTTCTATATCTACATGCTCAGGGAGTTTTCCAATTGTCTCTGGTTTCTGCTAATCAGCAGTATTGTAAAAATCATTGAAATTGATTTATTTCCTGCTCTCTTCATAATGATATTTTTTTGGGAGATTTTGCTGCATTCCTTGTACAAGACATAAAAATTCCAGAAAACAATGTTAATGAAGAGAATAAGTGTCTTTTTGCTAGCACTAATTCTGTGGTAATGAGTGTTTCTGTGATAATATTCCAAACACCATCATCCTTTATTTTTAAAATGAGACTAACGTATTAAACAAAAATTCACATAGAAATTATGATATTAATATCGATTTTTAATAAAATATGCACAGAATCCGAGAAAAAACTATTCAAATTTCTAAACGTTTCGTTCGAAAGCTGTGAGGATTTTATATTCAATTTTAACCGTTTTGTGCTGAAACTGTGCGCTCTTTATTTGCAATTTTAACCTTTTCGTGTTGAAGCTGTGAGTGTATTACATACAAGTGAAATCATTTTAAGCTTAAGTTGTGCGGGATTTGAACATAATATTAACGGTTTTTGCTGAAGCAGTGCAAGTTCTATAACTTTAACCGTATTTAACTTAAGCAGTGCGTGTTTTATGCACAATTATGATCGTTTTTAATATAGGTTAATCTAGAAATATATATATTGCGGCTTTATTTTTTGTGTTGTGTGTTTTAATCCCCTGTATTAAGATATATATATAGTGTAGACACAAAGTCCTTAATTTTTCCTGCCCTCCTGGAGTTTTGATTGGCTTTTTCAATACACAAAAACACCTAAATAATTCTTGATTAACTTTTCTATTTGAAGCACTTTCCTTTAGTTTGAATTTCTGGATAAATGATAATCAATAACGAGCATTTCGTAACTCCCCCATAGGAATTCACAAACATTTACGAACATTTTTACAAAATATTTTTTTTTCTGTGTATTCATTTTCCCATTGCCAATAATATTTCACTATTTTCATGCACTAAAATTTGCATTATTTACCATTTTTACAAATCCACTGTCCAATTGGCTACAGTCAGTCTCTTGATTTTCAAAGCATTTACACCAAATGCAAATTAAATAAAGAGAATATGGAAATACAAAGTGTCATTTGGTGCTCTCAATAAATCACATTTGTCTATCGTTGAATTCTGCGCAAAATCACAAGCACTGTGCTCTCTACACCGCCTTCACTTTATGGTCATCTGCATTGGATCAAGCTCTCTATATCAAAATGTATTCCCCAATGTTCGCCGGAGTCCTCTCGTGTATATGCATTTATGTCGAAGAATTCGTGTTTGAGCATCGCAACCAAACGATTGCATTGTTGAGTTCTTTTGGCGGTGGATCTTGGTGCATACGCGTGCGCGTACCAAGGTGTGTAAATTGACTGATGACTATCTGACAGCAAGACTCCTTCTCTGCCCATGCCACAAGAAGTGCAAACAGGATAAATTGCGAATAAATTATAAATTGAAGTTCACATGGTGCATTGAGCATCGAAAAATGTGATATGAGATGGTGAGCACAAAGAATGGCACTCAATAAATATGTCATTCTGAGGTCTTGTATGTTTGCTATGCGACCCCATAAGCCACAGATCTAGATTGTACATATTATGCCAATATAGTTGTGAGCATAGAAATGGGACGATGCTTCTTTGCTTCCCTCTTTTTTTATTATTAATGCTTGAATTCTCTGTCCAAGTGCTCGAAACATGCATTCTTGACTATGACCCAAAGCAATTTGATAACCTTACTCAATTCCATGGCGATTGAGGAGGATTCTTTCCCTCATTCCAAGCACTCATAAAACTCAATTGGACAATGCATTTGAAAGCATATTTCTATGATAAAAGGTACATTTGAAATATATCAATTAGAATTTTACTATAGAGGATAATGGGGGAAATTAGCACAGCAAAAGTATTAGTTGTGATCGGTTTTAAAAATTTTCACTTTCAATTCATTAAATATTGATAAAAGAAAAATTCCTTAAAATAACATAATTTATGGCATGACATAATTTTTAGCCAGTAGGGAGGGGTGGGGCTACTTTAAGCTGTGGGGCTAGATTGATATTGTTTTTTTCGCCAATTTCTAAATGGAGCTGGTCCTTACAATTATTATCTGAAATGTAATACTTGAATACCCACTTTTTTTGTAGAAATTATGCGAGAAAATCGTAGAACAATGTAACCCCACCTCCCCCTACGTACTTACACAGAGAAAAAAAAACGGGGGTGCCATTAACTTTTTTCTTCACAACTTTAACACTTTTTAGGTGTAAAAATATATTAACATTTTTTAATGTTAATTTTACACCTTTTTAATAGTAAAATTAACATGAATAAGGGTAACTTTAACCCCTAATACACCTAAAAAGCATAATATTTACACCGATTTCGGATCAATACTGCAGGGTAAAATTAACGTTTCTGGAATGTTATTTTAAATTTTCGGATTTCTCTCATTGTATGGCGATTTAACTCAGGCCCTCAATTTTGTATTGCTCAAATTTCACAGAGCTATAGTAAGTAATAGATATTCCACTATTAATATTACACATGCCTAGGGTAAGTTAAGGGAATTTGGAATCATGTTTATTTTGGAATTTTGAGATTTTCTCACTGTTTCAGATGGTCAAAGAAAAAAAAAGAAAACCACGAAAAGTACAACACTTTACATTTAAGAGTACTTCTTAGTTTTTTCTTTCTTTTCTCATCTAAAACTGTTAGGAAATCTTCGAATTAGACATGATTCCAAAATACCCCATCTTACCCTATGTCAATTTTAAACACTTTTCACAAAACTTGTTCAAAAACTGAATAGTAATAGGATAAAACTTAAAATTCTGAACACAAAATTCCGGACAAATGAATTTAGAGGTCTGGTAACTTCCTTAAAATCACATAAAAACAATTGCATAACCTTATACAAAACTCCTTGTAATAACAGAATTACAATATAATAGTACTCTAAATTATTAAAGTCCGAACGTTTGCATTGACTTGTCCGGAATTTCGCGTTGTCCGGAATTGTGAATTTTAAATGTTAGATCGGTCAAGGAATCTGTATGGACGGAAGCCCTTAAGTCAATCGTGTGATTACTCCAGAACCATCAGCGTTTCTCCTAACGATCTACTCCCTACGGCGATCCAACATGAACTAACTCTCAATACTAAGCCTCTCTACAATACTCCTCCCAGATTGGTAACTCACTGGTTAACACTAATAGCCTCTACACACTAGAGAATTTTATGTCCATATTGAAGCAAATGTACTTTCACATAATTTAACTTCTGTTTTATATTATACACTTTACTTATTCCGAAAAGCAGGATTTTTGTCCTTGGGTCAAATTCTGTGGGGTCCTCCGAAGATCCCAAGTCTCTATCTCTAACCGTTTGGCGTCTAAGCATGGTAACATCCATCAAATTCTTTGTTTTCTCTGCGGACTTTGAGCAATAAAAATATCAAAATTTTAATTTTTAATTTTTTACTCCTCAAAATTTGATTTTTACATACAAAATTTTATATATTACTTTTCATTGTTTTTTTTACATAAAAAAATATTTTAGAAACATTTAATGTGATCCAGTATCCTTTTCAGAAATCTTTTGTATTAGTGTGTAGAAAAAGAGAAGGCAAAGCGTCCCAGCTTTGCGGAGTGCTCGAACTCACGAAAAAGAACTATCCGTGTATATTAACTTTTTTCATGCTTTTTGGGTTCATACCGCTCTACTACAAATTTAATAGATTGATAAATTTAGCAAACCATTCTCAAATAAGAAATTGCTTTAGAAAAGTAGATTTAAAAATATTTTAACATGAGTAATAAGAAGCTATCGAACATATATAAAAGTAAATCAAACAAAAGTAAATAATTTACGGGTACTATACCGACTCATGACCGTTTAAGTTCGATATAGTCGGATTAGAAATTTCAATATCTTTCAAAAAAATCCAAAATTAAGTACAGTAGACTCTCTCAAATTCGGGCATATGGGACCGAAATGTCAGCCGAATTAGACAGAAATTTGGGCGACAAACTTTTTGAAATGCAACAATTTTTTATTCATGTGCATATAGATATTGAGTATATCTATATGTATATCTATCTACTTCTATGAGTATATCTATCTTCTTCAATGTCGTAAGTTTCTTAGAATTCGAACAAAAAATTTAGAAAATAAAACATATCGAAATTTTTAGTCCTATTTTTGAAATATTTTCCTTGTAGAAGATAACAATTATTACCTACTTATTTCCCAAAATTGATGCACTAGTGAATATTTTCTAAATAATTTGGATTTTTTCAATACGAATCCGCTAGAATTTCACAAAAGTTCTTTTATCCAGAAATCCTTTTATTAAAAATGGCCACTTGGGGTAAAAAGTAACAAAAGCTATAGAGCAAAAAGTAACAAAAAAGCGAAGAAATTTCTGATGTCTCACGGCGAAAAGAAACGTCATTTCCGCATCTCGACGATTTTTGTTTGCATTGGTCAAACGATTTGCAGTCTTTTGTGTGTTTTTTTTTCTAAAATAGCTTGAAAAGCGTTTTTATCGTTCAGATAGAGAAAACAGTGTTTAACAAAGGTGTAGATGAATAAATTTTCTATGAAAATATGTCCTCTAGGTATTTTTTTTAAATTTACGAAAGCCCGTAATAAAGCGAATCAAAATATGATAATACCTAATATCTGGTACTATTTGTCCCAGAATTTTTGAGAATGGTCACAAAATTACCTTTTAGAAATTGTCTCAATAAACGTATTTCCTTACAAAATAGAGGAAAATTACCTTCACAAAGTTGTAGAGCGGTAAATTTCCTATAAAACTGCGCTAATTAGAAATTTTTGAATCGCTCGAGTAGCTTCTAAAAAAATAAAATATCCGTTTTGTCACTTTTTGCCCCAGTCTCCCCTACTGTATTTATCATGAAAACAGTGACGTTTCCATTTGGAGTACCGAAAAATTTCCATTTAGAGCAAGTTTTGAATTAGCTTAATTTACCCTATTTTGAAATCGTAGATATCTCAAAAAAAATTTTACCGTGAAAATTTGTGTGAATTCAGGAAACAGGAAAGTATAGCGATGAAATGTTAAAAAGAAAAATCGAGGTAAAGAAATTAATTGTGTGATTATAAGATCAAGAGAAGGCTATTTTGGAAATGGATTTAGATAATTCATCCCAAGTAGGTCATTAGGCTGTAATCAAAGCACAACATCAGCAAATTAAGTTACCCCCTCCCATGATGTAGGTGTATTTGACTAAGTACGGATTAATTGGTCATTTGGTGAGGCGAATTATCGGTTGATTTTACTAAAGTTTCATGGTAACTATTCTTTGGGGTTTTGGTATAAGCCCCTTCTCACCATTGTCTATTCCCAAACTGATTGCACGGAGGTTTATTTGAAGGAGCAGATTTAATGCCTCAATAAACTGATAAATTGTACAGAGAGAAGATATCTGACCAAATAATGTGCAGACAATGAGAGGATAGTCCGATAAGGGTGGTGTACTTCTTGAGTGGCTAACTTTCAATATAATTTTCCCATATTTGTGGATGACCACACTAAATGTCTTCGACACACTTCAAGCGGAACATTATGGATAATTTACGTGTATGTGAGGGCAAGGATAAGATATATTTTACCTAAAAAGTTTCTAATATCAATTTTCTTGTCATCCTATCTATCCCAAATACCCCAAAAAGAGCGCATTTAAAGGATTTGTTTCTTCAACAATTCATCTTCATAAATTTCTCCTGAATCGCTAATCTCTGTGTTTTATCAATGTTTATTGTCATACCAATTGTGCATTAAAAATAGTAGAAAAAAGACAGAGACTTGCAGTCCTTTCAGCAGATGTTAATATTGATCGTTTTCTTTGTATTCCCATGTGCGATCTAACCGGTAATCAACATATTGCTCTGTGATGAAAAACACCTTTTGTGGTTGCGTCTTGTGCCCCGTACATCGTGAATGTTTTTTTTATGCAATAAATCTTCCCATTTGTCTCTAAAGTTCTTTTCATTTTTGGTATTGCATGAAAAGACTACGGTGGCCAGACAATTGTCTTGGGATTTTTATCCTGACGAATTGCAGGTAAATTTGAGGCTGAAGATTGAATGGCACGCTTTTGGGACATGGCTTTTTTATTGTCCTCTTTTCTTTTCATTTTATTTGACCATTTATCCAAATGATAATTTACATCACACCTCTTCTGATGGCTAATGAGATATCCTTTTAGTAACTGTCCTTAAAGAATGATATAAATCATATTTATTGCCTTTAATTAATGACACTTTCACTCGAGTGTAGAATCGCATATTAAGCTGAACAAAATTAGTGGAATGTACAAAGGTCCTTTTTGACTTGAGTCTCGGTAAATTTTAAGTTATACCAATACCTACAAAACGGATCTAGTCCCGTCTCTAGCGTACGGTTCGACCAGTTCTCATACATTTTAGCCCAATGTCCTTTATTCACAAGAACAATTTGTCCAAGATTGTATGAAATCTGTTTTAAATGTAGCATGAAACAATATTGGTTATCTCTCATTTTGCCATGAATATTTCACATATATTTTATAAACCGTTATTTAATAAACCCTTGAATCATTCCTAATAACGATTTTTCAAGGACAAAGCTTAAAAAGGCTCAAGAGAGCGTATTTCTCATCAGAATGGTATCATACTTGGGCTTCTTGGAAAGGTCTTGGAATTTCCGATAAAACTGAACCGGTTCGAGTTGGTTCCGAAGCGGAAATCAACCTGTTCATAACCGATAACTAGTTTTTATCCGAAATTCAATTATATTACTCCTAAGAAGTATATTGGTCACTGTTTTGAGTGATTTATAAATCGGTTGAAAACGGTTCAAAACCGGTAATGAACCGTTTATGAACTGATAAGTAATTTTCAAAGTAATAAATTTTATTACTTTTAAAACTTTTTTAGCGATTTTCTAAGTGATTTATGAATCGATTTAGATCGGTTGAGAAACCGGTAAATAGTAAATAATGCGAAAGCACTTTTGAAGGATAGTATCGAAGTCACGAGTTCGAGCCTAAGGCGCTATTCTACCCCTTTTTATTCACCTTCTGAATGGATGTAATGCCTTCGATTTTCAGAAATTATGCCGAAAATTGTATTTTCTGTTTTCATAGAAAATTCGATAAGAAACGGAGACAACAAAAACTCTCGTGTTACCAATCTCATGCGTGCAATTCATTTTCAAATGCGCCTCACAAGTCACTCTGGATTGTAAAATAACGACTTTTGCTCCTTATGCTTTTTAGACTTCCTAAATAATCACTATATCAGGATTAAAAACCTTTTGATGGAATATTAAATATTTAATTAATTTTATATCAAGTGTCAAGGACGGTATCCGACTTTCCCAACAAGGGTGTCTAACTTTTAGGGTGGAATCACCACTTCTCGCCACTCATAATGAAATCTCTATTTTCACGATTTATGAAATAAATGAGCCGCAAAATTATTTGTATTTTTATTGCTGCTACGTATAGAGTCAAAAAATAATTATTATTCGTTTTAGATTTAATACTTTGAGCATTTTTTAGAGCAATATAATATGCAAATCGAACCCAATATTTCTTACCAAATATAACAACTGCCATAAAATTTTCATCGAACAAAATTTACGTTTTTGGATAAATAAATCTGTCTGTTGAATACGTTGAATATTCAATTACATTCGTAGAATACATAAAATTTGTATTTAGTTAATTAAAATTTTATTTTATATTATTTTTATGTAAAAATGAGGCATGGCGGAAAGTGGTAATGTTTTGAATTGATTTTACCACCTGTCGCCATTGCTTTTAACCCTTTAAGGACGATTGGAACACCGGTGTACCATAAAAAAAATAATTTTTCCTGACTATACCTAAAGTAATTTTTCCCTTATGTTTGTACGTTTTTGCAAAGTAGACGGTTGAAGGAATCTAGGATATTTTTTGCAAGTCTCCAGGTGTTTGTTATATAGTAAATTTTTAAGCTAAAAAATTACGAATTTTTAAATTCTCATAATGAAAATTAATTTTAATTATCTTTTATAATTCCAATTTTTTTCTTAAGAAAAACTGTTTTGGAAAAAGAAACTACAATACTCAAACATAATATTGTTCATTATAGTGAAAATTATCATTTATTGGTATTATCAGAAAAATTACTTAAATTTTTAAGCTATTTTTGTCCCTATCGCTCGTAAAGGAAAGAAATACACCAAATCAGACTCTTTTGGATTTTCTAGGGTTAGATGTAAGACCTTTTACTGATTTTGTTTATCAGTGTTATTTTTATTGCTGATTTTCGGTCTGCGAAAACTGTCTCGTCATTAAAGGGTTAAATATGCCACGCTAACTTCATTTCGTAGATTCTCACTTGTCAAATCTGCTTTGTTTACTTTCTGCAACAGTCTTTTAATTTGATTTCCCAAATAAAAGCGAAGAAAATTCATTTAAAGAAAAATAATAAGGTGGTCATGAGGAAAAAGATATGCTGAATGTATTCCTTTCATAACATTGCCTAAAATAATTGAGTTTGAATCTTTTTAAATGGGTGGCGAGAAGTGGTTACAAAACTGGCGAAAAGTGGTAAAAAATGGCGACGAAGTGGTTATTTTTGCATTGTTAATAAAAATCAGTCTTTAGGAAGTCCAATGTTAAATTGGAGGACTAGTTTTTGACGAATCTGGAGGCAATACATTTCAGTATAATAAAGAGAGGTAATTCCGATGCTTTTCATAGAGTGTGACTTCAACGCTTGGTTTTGGACTGATGAAATATTTTTCCCCATTCCAAATCAATAGAATTATTCTTTGTTTCATTTAGAATCATGATAGTAGAATAGTTACATTATGTTACTGCAGTGATTAATTATTATGGAAATAAAAATATAAATTATATTTTAAATCGATTTATCGGAGTTAAATCGGTCACGGCATCCGAGTTTTGCAATCGTCGGAGTTACATGGCTTTACTATAACTTTGTGTCAAATTTGAGTTATCTTATAATAAGGGTTCAAAAGTTATAATCAAATTAAATTAAGATTTTCCTAAAAGTGGCGATAAGTGGTTACTCCACCCTAGTGACTTTTAAGTCGAACGTTTTAGGTTCAACGGCGACAGTAAGAATTTGTCGCCTCAATGTGTTGCTGCCCTTAAATTAATAGGGGGGAGTGGGGAAACTTTGAATTGGAGTACCTTTCAAATAGGGCTTTTCCCCTATTTTTAAAAGAAATTGAGCTTCATCATGATGTAATTTAGCATCGCAATTGGTTTCTTGAGCTAAATTATATCATAATAAGGTCCAGTTCCATTTAAAAGTAGGATAAAAAATCTCTATCTCAAAAGCGCCCCAATTGACAGTTACTCCACTTCCCCTATGTAGTCCTAAGAAATACAAACTTTCCTGTTAAAAATTCACCCTGTTTTTAAATAACTTTTATGTAATACAGAGAGAAATTTTTCCCACATTAATCGTCTGTAGATAAAACCATTTTGAAATTTTGGCATTTTCTATTGCGTGATTGAACTCAATCGATCTCGAGGGAAGATCACGAATATCGAAGTATTTCAACTTCACATCAGAGGTAATCTCTTTTTGAAATCTAACCAGGGATTGTGGGTCTAGGAGGGAATTGCTTTCGATTCATGCGTCAGGAGGAGCACACGACCTGAAATGTTGTAATATTTTCACTATAATACCAAAGGTGTTACACATATTATGTCGAAATTCCCTTTCTCTCGTGGGATTTGGAAGTATTCGGAACCGTAAAAGTCAGACTTTTTATGGGATTCATTAGTTTGGTGTGGTTTTACGATGATTGCGAGTGTGGGAAAATGTCTCACCCCTTGAATTTTGTTTTTAGGTGAATAAAATTTTATAATTGTTCGATATAAATATCCCTTGGCATTAATTACGAAGAAAAGACAATATTTAGCACTTTTATAGCCCTATTTGGAGGGTGTAAAATGATTGTCACAGGGCTACACAATCGAGGATCAGATTATGTCTGAAGACATCCTTCTTGTCTTGTCTCCTTTTGTTGTGTTTACAAACAAATCCCGAGAAGAGAAAGCGCAATTTACGGTCTTTATCGCCTGTTTTTTCTTCTTTGTCATAAATGACAAGAAATGAATATGCAATCTTTTGTTATACTGCATTTAATCATACCAAAGGGTGTCTTAAAGATCCTTCTGGAATGCATAAATCAGAACCACCCATGAAGATGCATTATTGGAATATGGGATACCTTTTACATCTTTGGGGTAAAAAAAATCTCAGCAATGTCCACAAATTTGACCATGTGAGACAAAGCGACGTGAAGAATTTCATTGTCATCAAATGGTGGTCATCAAATTGATATGACACAAGCGCCTCGTCATCAAATCCCAGTATTATGCTCAATCCAATCTACCCCAATTGATTAACAATGAGTGGATAAATGATTTCTGGAAAAAAAATCACGAGATTTTTCTCATGTCCTTCAGAATACTTCAGTCATTTACAAAAGAATCAATTCAGAGTGCAATGGGCCCGCATAATTAGGTCGTACAGTACATATGTATATAAATATACATTTGGAATAATGTCTATTTTATTATACTGCTAAATACAATAGATGTGACCCAATAATCTTAAATTGTTCAAGTAAAATGATGAATTTTTGTGTCAACGCTATCAATTTTATTATGAAAAATTGTCATAAGCATCTTAAAATTGGAAATAATTACATAGAAGAACGTTGAGATTGAGCACTTCAATACTTTTTTTCTACAGGAAGGAACTGTTTTGAAGAGGGTAGGGCAATTTTATACACACAAATTTATAATATTTAATATTAATAATACACACTATTACACTAAGAAAAAACCTCAAAAGTAAAAACAACTCTATGGCAGAGTTGAATTAACTCTACTAATATCGATGTAATTACTCTTCAATAAAGAGTCTTTCAAACTCTTTTTCGTTGTAAATTTTAGTAAATAGAGTGGAAATGCGAGTTGAATTAATTCGTCGGATATCGATGTAATTATTAATCTTTATCGATGTAAAATTTCATCTCGACTGAAGTGTATGCTTAAGTGCTTTCGTTTTAAGAATATACTTCAGTTAAGAAGATTTTCGTGTGATAAAGTTCATATGGAACATCAACTATAAATATGCCTAACAGTGTTTCATGAAGATATGTGCGTACACCATACGTGATATTTCGCTCGGAACTTGAGGTTAAGAAAATATTAATAAAGAAAATTACAAAATTAAAAAAAACATAAAATTGCAAAACATATTTATTTTGGGATTTGAAGGAGTAATTTTAACTCTAAAAAAATTTTTTTTTTACTCTTGAAATGAGTTATTTTAACTCTTAAAACGAGTTATTTTCAGCCTTAAAAAGAGTTATTTATACTCTTTTTTCACGTAAATTTTAGGAAGAAAAAGTTAAAACAACTCTTCCGAATATTACACCTAAATAGAAGTAAAATCAACTCTAAAATATAGTTAATCGAAAATCACAACAAAAAAGAGTTAATTCAACATCAATTCGAGTAAGTTTTACTCGATTATTTTTTCTGAGTGTAATAATATTAAATTTTAGATAAACCATAGGTGACATGGGACAGTTTAGGAACAGGTTTTACCAATTTTCACGATTTATCATGCTAATTGAAGATTTTTAATTTTAAAATTTGGATTTAAAATTTATCATTTAAAATAAAACTCGTAGAAAAAATCTTTTGATTGATCTGCCGCCCTAGGGGCATTGCATTTCCTATGTTTCCCATATGTTTCTAGCGAGCCGAAAAAACTTTTGAGCTTATTAGCTGTTTTCTGTCATTGTAGAATGAATTAGCAAAAAATACTTATACAAAGTAAAAGCCAATTTAATATCGAAGAGGCAACCAAAAACCCTAAATTGGCAACCTACGTAGTTTTGGAGATATCTCGTGAAATGTGTACGAAAACTGGGAATAAATTACACTAAAACCGGTCGCATTTTTCAGAGCTAATGTCACTCCCCTGTGTCGCCCCATATTGAAGCAATTTATCTTATTCTTCAATTGTTTACAAATTAGCCCCTCTATAAAAAAAAGTAATTACGATTCATAGTAAGGTGGGGTAACTGGATCGTTTTTCGAAGAGTGCTACTTAAACGCTGGATTTTGGACTGATGAAATTCTTTTTCACTTTTTCTAAATCCATAAAATTATTCACTGTTTCATTCAGAAACATAATATAAAAAAATATATCAAAAATATTAAAGAAAATTTATAAAATAATGATAATACTGAAATAAGTCAGAATGTACTAACTGGGTCACCTTTCCGCTGTCATTAGCGAAAATATCACTCTTAGAAATTTTTTAGTGAAGAACCCAGCTGGCACAAGATTAATATGAGTCGATTACACTCACTTATTTAATGGTTAAAAATATTTTTTTTGCTTTTACTCAAGCTTGAATTGTTATATTATTTTACTGTAGTGACTATATTACGGAAATAAAAATAAAAATATTATTTTAAGTGGATTAGTCATAAACGATCCAGATAGCGAAGCGCCCGGATTAGCACACTTGACTATAGTGATTACCATCGTTTCAAAAATTCAATTCAGGACAGTAGTGCAGTTGGATATTTTCAGGAAGAAACAATAAAAGAAATAATATTTCATATTTTATGTTTCTTTTCTACACATTTGATATAGCAATTATTAAGCTAATTATTACAATTTATTAAAATTAATCACATCAGAGCATTTATAAACTATGATTTTCGAACATTCGATATCGAAATATTTTTCAAACATATTGTCTAAGGATAAAATATTAAAGTGATATTTTGCTCTGAAAAATCGGAGGGCACTTAATGGGTCAAGTGGTAGAGCGCTTGCTCTATGATGCAAGTGTCCCGGGTTCGAATCCCCTTTAGATCACCAGGAACTTTTCTGGCGTTAAAAGTGTTCGGATTGCATTCAGTGAGCGTCACTGAACTTGATTCCACGGGGCATGGGACTGACAACTTCATCCCGTACAAGAAAAAATAATTATGCATGTCTAGAAATGCCCTTGCGGGAAGGCCTTGTTCCTTCATGGAATGTTGCGCCAGCATTATTATTATTATTATAAAATATTCGCCTTGACTACCTCCAAAATATATTCGAAAATCAAAAAATGTTGCAGCCGTTTTCAAAAACCAAAAAAAAATGGTTCTGGAAGGAAAGTAGAGAGGTGGGGGAAAAAGAAAACATACTGTGCTAGATAATGTTGACTTATGGGGCGGTCGTCGAAGATCGGAAATCGGTATCTCTTACGGTTAAGCCTCTATCCGTGTCACAGGCTTTCAAAGAAAAAAAAACAATATTTTTGAAAAATTTTTGAGACCGATTAAGTCCGATGGAGTCGGAAATTCAAGATCTTTCAAAAAATTCAAATGTAAACAAATCAACGGATATTTTATTTTTTTACAAGCTACTCTAGCGCTTCAAAAATTTCTAATTAGCGCAGTTTTATAGGAAATTTACCGCTCTACAACTTTGTGAAAGTAATATTCTTCTATTTAGTAAGGAAATACGTTTATCGAGCCAATTTCTAAAAGGTAAGTTTGTGACTATTGTCAAAAATGCTGGGGCAAATAGTACCAGACATTGGGTATTATCATATTTTGATTCGCTTTATTACGGACTGCCGTAAATTTGAAAAAATACCTAGAGGACATATTTTTATAGAAAATTTATTCATCTACACCTTTGTAAAACACCGTTTTCTCTGCGAGAAAAGTGAGAAAACGAGAAAAGCGCTTTTCAAGCCATTTTAGAAAAAAACATACGAAAGACTGCAAATCGTTTGACCAATGCAAACAACATGCGGCAAGACATGGTAATGACGTTTCTTTTCGCCTTGAGACATCAGAAATTGCTTCGCTTTTTTCTCACTTTTTGCTCTATTCCTTTTGTTACTTTTTACCCCAAGTGCCCATTTTTAATAAAAGGATTTCTGGAGAAAAGAACTTTTGTGAAATTCTAAAATAGATAGCGGATTCATATTCAAATAATTCAAATTATTTAGAAAATATTCACCAGTGCATCAATTTTGGAAAATAAGTTGGTAATAATTGTTATTTTCTGCAAGGAAAATATTTCAAAAATAGGGCTAAAAATTTCGATATTTTTTATTTTCTAAATTCCTTGTTCGAATTCTAAGAAACTTACGTCAGTGAAGAAGGTCTATGGAGGCTATCTATAGAAAAAATTTGAGCCGCTATCTTTTTTACCTTGGAAGATGTTGAATTTTGAATTTTTCGATTTGTGACTTGTTGCCCCAGTCTCCCCTATCTGAAATTAAGCCACTTGATTTACAATCAATAAATTAGTATAAATCTGAATAAAAACTCAAGATAGGCCCATTACGACTGGAAAAGTCATTCAATATACGAGAATTTTCTTTTATTTATAATTTCGTATTATACAATTCTGTCTTTACAATTAAATTTCCTTAAAATTTTTGTAAAATTCATCAAATTGTAAAATTATTGTTTTCAGATTCCCGAATCGTAAGTTATCTTGTCAATAAGGTACTCGTCAATGATGTAGTTGTCAGATAGAGTATACAGTCCTTCAATTTCTGCCTTTACTCCATTTTCACGAAGGATCCTGAGCTCTTCAGCGACAGAAGGAGTTAGGTAATGTCTACTGAGAATATCATTTAACCTCTTCTGATCAGATGAAGTCAACTTGAGCGTTGTTATTTGTTTAATCTTCAAATCAGACGGATGCAGTCCAATCCATTTGATGCTGGGTACTGCAAGATAATCAGCTTGCTGACACATTTTCCTAGAGCCATGTTTGTACATAAGCATAATGTCTATTCCGTAGGGATCAGCATCAACGAGAACCTTAATCGGCAGTGCCAAGTAATCCCAGATTTTCTTCAAAAAGATACGAGTACATGTATCCGGTACTCCCTTCCCGGTGACTAGAATGAACGGAGTACTAATTCGGCTGAATATATCATCCCTGAGAAGTCTCTCAAACACCGTATCTTTCTCAACGACCAGAACAAACTTGGCAGTCGTTTCAAATTTCGACATAGCAGTGAAATTGTGGGGAAGGCCTGTTCCCTCAAAGATTGCATTGCAATCAATCACATCATTCGAGTCCATTATAATCCGAAGAGGACCACACACGAGACCTTTAGAAGTCGCCGTAATTCCGGCATCCCAAGGTGTAATATCGAGCAATAAGCACATGTCTAAAATTGCCCCATGTAGAAAAGAAGAATTTTTCACCATTTTCGTGTGTCGATAGAAAATCTCTCTCTTACTACTCCCACTGTTTGTCATGAGATTTTTGTACACTTCTCCAAGTAGGAGTATAATCACACCAAAATTATTTGCACTGCGTCTATTGTACAAACTGATCATTTTAAAATTGGCTCTTTCATTTGGTTTTATTTTCAACCTGTGTCAAATATAAAAAACACCTTCAGACATCATTCAGGAAAAGCATTTTACTGTGGAAACACATAAACATAAAACTTATGTGACAACGGCGAAATAAAATTGACCACTTTTTTGCTGCTTTATATCAATAAAAGAGCCACAATCCTTTAATTTTATTAGCATTATTTACATAATCTCTACCAACTACTTGTAATAAAAATACGCGTACTTAAGGGATTGCGACACAGAGAGGGAAACCGCTATAGAAATGTGATTGCAGAGGTGCCAAAATTAGCAGAACGAAAAGATTTAAAATATATTGAGCCAAAAATTTTCAAAGAAAAAGTTACAAAGAGGGAGAAATTAATTGGACTGTTCATGGTTGACTTGCAAACCGATCTGTCATTTTTTTTTCAAGGATCCACTGAGAAAAATCCGAAAAAGTTAAAATAACACTCTGGAAATGTTAATTTTACCCTGCAGTATTGATCCGAAATCAGTGTAAATATTACCATTTTAGGTGCATTATGGGTTAAAGTTACCCTTCTTTCATGTTGATTTTACCCTTAAAAGGTGTAAAATTAACATTAAAAAATGTTGATATATTTTTAGGCCCAAAAAGTGTTAAAGTTATGACGGAAAAAGTTAATCGCAACCTCTTTTTTTTCTCAGTGTCACGACAATCTCTTAATCTTTTAAAAGATCGTACTTCATCTAATCTATTTGTTTTCAATCATCCAAATCAGCCGATTACTTCAAACAGCGTACCGGTTTGTCGAACTTAGAATAGATCGTACCAAAGTACTAGTTCTTCTTTAATGGCGTCAGTCCGATGATCTCTTCAAAGATCGTGCCGATTTTTAAAACTCGCGACGATTAGCTGATCTCTCCATAAACACTTTGCCGATCTGTCAATCTCTTCAAAGATTGTATTAATTTTCCGTTATTTTGTAATTAACGTGTCGATGTGTTGATCTTTACAAAGATCGTTTTGATTTCACAATATTTGTCAATATCGTGCCAATTTGTCAATCTTTTCAAAGACAGTGTTTAATTTCCCGATATTTTGAAATTATCGTGCCGATCTGCCAATCCCTGTAAGAATCGTGTGGCTTCTCGATATTTTTGGAAATACACGACGATCAATTAATCTCTCCAACAACGTGCCGATTTTTCAATCTCCTCAAGGATAGTGTTTAATTTCCCGATATTTTGCAATTATCATGACGATCTGCCAATCCTCGTAAGAATCATGTAGCTTTTAGATATTTTTGAAAATTCGCGACGATCACATGATCTCTCCAACACCGTGCCGATTTTTTAATCTCTTCAAGGATAGTGTTTAATTTCCCGATATTTTAGAATTATCATGCCGATCTCTGTGAGAATCGTGTAGCTTTTCGATAGTTTTGGAAATTCGCGACGATCAATCATTCTCTCCGATAACGTGCCAATTTTTCAATATCTTCAAAGATAGGGTTTAATTTCCCGATATTTTGCAATTAACATGCCAATCTGACAGTATCCATAAATGTAATGTTAATTTGCCAATTTTTACGGATATCGCGCCTGTTAAATATTATGCTTTCAAACATTGTGCCGATCAACCGATCACTGCCACTTTGTTGACTTTGAAAACAAAACTGAAAACTGAATCGATTTATCAATTTACCAATCACTTACGAAAATGGTACGGCATTTTTCATCAAAATTATCAATTCGATTCAATTCAATTTAATTTATTGGTAAACAATAGGACAATCTGTTCTCTATACAATTAGTATAAATTCATAGAGTTTTGGAAAAGAAGTTTTAGAAAAAAGAAAGTAAAGCTCATGTGAGTTTGATTTGAAAATTGAATAATTAGTAACTTCTTTTATGGAGCAAATATTAAATTTAACATGCCATAACATTTGTATAAAAAAGAAAAATTATTAACCCATTCCTTACCATGGTATTATATATCATACGCAAATTGAGTTATTTTAGATGATTTATTCCTGGGCAATTGTCATCCGAAGTGCTGTCGGAGATGGATTTTTAATTACTTTAGTTCTTCAATTACTTGGAAAAAATAGTCAGACAGAGATAAAAATACATTTTGTTATTGTTTTCTTGCTTCGCGTGAAGTTATGAAAAATTTTTGCTCAAAATGGCAGATGGAAAATACGACATCCCGTCGAATTTGTTAAAATTGGCCTCACATTTATATATATAAAATACATAATAAAATCGTTATTAAATTCTATCATGTTGATAAAATAGAGAAAATATTCCAAGTTCATTTTGGCAGAACGACATTTTGAGGAAAGTGCAGAAAATTCATGAAATTTTCCATAAAAAATCTGTAGAAAATTCTGCAGAATTTTCGGCAGTTACATTTTCAAATCTGACGAATTTCTGCAGAATTCTGCAGAAATTGTCGGGTGGGAAGGGCTCCCCGCGGCCCCATAACAGGAAATTTTTTTTTCTTTTAAAAAAAATTCATCTATTAGTCTGTAGGAAACTAATCCCAAAATATAAACATTTTATCTCAAGTATTTCTGCTACATTGACTGAATGGGTTAATTTAATGGAAATTAGATGTTAAAAAAAAAGAGGCGTGGCTAATTTTAAGTAGGCCTGATCGGCTGATCGTTAGGTAAGATAAATTAAAAGTGGAAACAACTTTCAAAAGAATGTCAAATTTTGACAAATGAAAAACACAGATCGGGACATAATCAACAGTAATTTTGAATGAGTGGGCATTGATAGACAAATTGCTATTTTTATAGAGTGTTTCAAAACGTTATTAGTTGTTACAAAAATATTCGTGTAGGGTAGAGTCTTCACTTATGGACGTTACGCACTCTTTCCAGCCACTGAAGAAGATCCCTATCAGGATCGAAAGCTCTGGGCAAAACCGAAAAAGTGTTTTCATCTTAGGGTGACTAACCTTTTTCACTGGCAATAACCGGAGAATTCCTCCGAAATTAATTGCGCCAGTTCATTATTGAGAGGAAAAATTCTTGACTTTTTACTTAAAAAAACATTTCGAAAAATCATAAAATTATTAGTTTATGAAATGATTAGCAATTTGTGTTTAACAATTATGTGATTTTTTTTAAAAATCTGTTTTAGATTATAACTTAAAATTTTTCAAACTGTTCATAAGTGTATAACGTCAATAAGTGATGACTCCACCCTATTAAAAACTAAAAACTTTCGACATTGTCTAAAGGGGGCGTGGTTTATTTTTTTATGGGCAAAATGTACTCCATTTTCAAAAAACTTAATTTATGAAAAATTATAATTTAAAAAATGAAAAAGATTCTATTTATCGATAAAATTAAAATAGAACGTTAAGATCTTCATGCTTACATTTTACTCATCATAAAAATGAGCGAGATAAAATATTTTTCCTATATTTTATAAATTTAATTCATAGAACTTTCTACGTATTAGTAATTCTGAAACGGTTTTATGTTAATATGTTTCCATTTATGCTTACTTACACTTCATTAATCATTTCTGTATTAGATTGGCAGTTATCCTTAATTTGTAGAGCAAGAGTATTTCCACAGCAAAGATCTTCCACAAGCGATTCCACAATATTCTCGATTTTCTTAACAATTCCATCATTTTTAGATGTACTTTCTGGTTCTGGTTGGCTGAAAAAATTGTTAGTTGCCATAATTGAACTACTGGCCGAGTATTCATTGAGAAGAATACTGGGAAAAAGGATAGGAGTAGCAATGGTATTCCTTAAGTTGTCAGTCTGCGCAATAGATGTTGCAGCAGTTGGAGCAACAGATGGAGCTCTCCTATAAATGCTCCAATTAATCCCTTCGAGTAAATCCACACTTACTGTGGTAGTATTCTTTGCCAAAATCTCCTGTGGCGTCTGATGTCTTGGTTCAACTTTTGTGTCCACTGCCGTAGTGTTGAATGTTGTAGTACCTTGACAAATTTCTTCAATCTCTTTGAGATCATCCACTTCCAAGGAAAAATCATGGGATAGAGGCGTAGAACAGGCCAGTGGTCTGAACATCTTATTAAACTTCATCCTCCTTCTCTCTTTCCTTTCTTCGCGACTTTTCTTCAGAGATCTCTCGTACTTCTCAACTTCTTTGAAAATGCAAAAATTCTGCTCCGAAGACCCAATTGATCTTTCGGGAACAGTCTCTTGAACCAAATCTCTCAAATACGTTGTGCCAAAGCTTATGTCCAAATCTAAATCATCACTAATTTCACTTCCAGTCTCTAAAAATGCTTTGGAATCTACATTTAGTTCAAATTCGTCGGTATCTGAAGTCCCATTTAGAGAAGGACAAACACTATTCAGTAATTCATTCATCAATTCTTCTTCCCCAATTGAAAAGGACATTGTTGATATTTAATATTCTTCACCTGAAATTCAGAATATGATAAAAAAAATAATAAATTGTAACTGAAATAATGTTACGAGTCAGTTCATCAATCTTCAACCTTCGCAGTAAATAGTTCGTTTATCAAGACATACGGGTGGCATTTACATATTAAACAGCGGTAATTATTGTAGCATTTACATTGCATTTTTCATACATTCTTATCGAAAACTTGAAAACGCCAGCAAAAAATCAACGGTCTTACACTCTAAATTCGTTGAAACAATTTGCAAAGTAATTTTATTGCTCCGTAACTTCAGAGGAAAAATTAGTCAAATTAAATAAAAGTTATGCTATAGACTCTGAGTTGCTTTTAGGAGCAACCTTAAGCAAATAAAACTTATTAGAGGATTTTATAAATATCTTTGAATGCTAAGTGATCAATTTTATTATCTAAATAAGGGGCAATTACTAGAAAATCTGGGAAATATGATTTTATTATTATGAATGAACCCCTGGTAAAAAAGTGTAGAGAATTTCTTTTAAGTTATTAAGCCAAAAACCTTTATAAACAAGCCACAGAAATTTACCTGAAGCTAAATAATGAAAAAAAATATTCTGAAAAGAACTAAATAATACAAACAACGTAGATTTATTTAATTTAATCGTTAATGAAAATGAATAAAAAGAGATCACAAAACGTTCTAACCTTGCACATTGCTCAAACTCACAAGATAGAGCTATCCGTTTATTATATTCTGTATGTTTTTTGGGTGTAGGGTAAAGTGATACAAGTTGGATATAGTGTTGCAAGTTGGACAATTCGCAGGTACAAGTTGAACAAGGATTTTTTTTTCTTGATAATTACAGTACTATTTTTTTAAGCACAAGGAACAACATTATGAAACTAAAACATTAAAAATATGCAAATACTAAATTTTTCAATATAAAAAGCCCTGTCCAACTTGTATCATGGTCCAATTTGTACCACTTTACCCTATACCGGAATAAGCCAAATCTATTCGAAAATCTACCGGATGCCTAAGGTGCAAGTTCACGTACCCGACGCTATAGCGCTGATTGTTCTGTCATTTCGAATTTCCATATTCTTGACAATAATATCGTCAACAATGTCAGCAACAGTGTGAAAACATTTGCTGCAAAAAAGTGAATTTTTGTGTAGTTTTGTGGAATTTCAGGATGACAGAACGTTTTAATTGCAATTTCGTTCAAAGAAATGTCCCTTTTATAAACTCACTCAATTTTATGAAACTTGTCATTTTAAACGTTCGAACTTTCGACAGATTTTTAGGGAAGTTCTCTCTGATATACCTTCGAAACGGTACAGAAAGAAAATTAACTTGAGGGAGCTCTCAAATTGGGAAGGTTATTAATGAATGTCCAATTGAGGCGGATTAGCTGTCCAAAATTACAAACAAAGTGTCCACAATTATAAGCAAGGTGTCCAAAATTACAGTCAAATTCATCTTTAGATATGTATTCATTTTTAAACGTATCAATAATTTTGGAAAAAGTAAAGACAATAAACTCATTGCAAGGTCCCAAACAACACTTCTGTAAAAGAAGTAATAGAAAATTTAAATTTGAATTAAAAATGTTGCACTTCAAACTTAAAATATTGGTGTTTAGATGCCAAATGGTTCGAGATAGTGATTCGGGCTTCTAGAGACCCTTCCAAGAGTTCATTGCTTTTTAAATTTTAATAACTCTCTTTTTCAATGTGAAAAAATATTCTAATTTTCAAATGAAATTCATATTCGAAAGGTAAAATTTGCTGTACTTGTTTTTGGGGAATTGTTTCACACATTATGCTCTTTGTGATTTTGGCCTAATCAGAATTTTGGCTTTCTTGATTTTGCTCATTAACCCTTTATGGCCTCTACACATTGGGAGTAACTTTTGCCAAAAATTGCTTTTTAGAAGGAAATTCCCTGCAGCGTTGTAGAGAGAAACGTCAAATTTTTGTCAAAAACGCAATTTTTGACGAAAATTGCTCCCAATGTGTAGACACCTTTAAGGACGATTGGATAACCGGTGGCCCAAAACCTTTTTTATTCCTACGACCATCTAAAGTTCTGTTTTTTTATGGCCTCTACACACTAAGAGAAATTTCTTTAAAAAATGCCTTTTTAAGAAAATTTCCCTTATCCCTCAGAAACGTCAGAATTTAAAAAAAAGCAATTTTTGACAAAAATTGTAGTGTGTAGACATCATTAGAAAGAAAGTCAGAAAGATTTTTTTAATCTCAATTTTTGACCTTCTCGTCCTTAAAGATTTAAAGTCTCAGTTTGGTCAATAAAAATACAAATTGGCCTGTAAATAATTAAAAAAAAAGTTGAGCAAAAAATTCAATTTTAATCAATAAAAATTTGTAATTTATGTTTTATTTATCAATTGACCTAACCTAATCAATTGAACCTGAGGCCTTGTCCCTCAATGAGACGTAGCACCACCTAAGTAAGTAGGGTAAGTGTACCAAATTCCGGCCAGTTTGCAATTTCGGCCACCTGTTTTGTTCCTCGAATTTCCATGAACTTTTAGATTTTACGTACTCTAGAGATTATACAATGCAAAAGAATAACAAAAAATGTAGCTTCGACGAACTAGATGATATGAAAAAGACATTGGAAGAATTCCCGAAGGGCAAGGAACTATGAGAATGAAGGTGGCCGAAATATGGCACCAAAGCTATGTCTACATTTTTATTCATTTTAAAATGTATTGAGAACGATTTTAAAGTAAATAAAGACGATAAACTGTCTATAAGGTTCTAAGCAACACTCCTAAAGTAGAAGGAATGAAAAAAATCAATTTCTATTAAAGATATTACATTTCAAACTTGAGACTTTGGCGCTTGCATGCAACTATGTCGAAATTTGGCACACTTACCCTAAGTAAGTAACTTAAAATTTATTTCCTATTTTAACCAAAATACTGTTAAATTCGCTGTAGACTAAAACAAATTATGAGTTATGTTTTTGTATGTTCTTTCTAATGCTTCATCCGAATGTTTATCATCCTTAATCAGAGGAAATAGTTGAATAGAATTGACAGAAAAGTAACCAAATTTTCATTTCAAAACTTTCATCTTAATAATTTTCCAAGAACAAGTAAGAAAAAAATTTAGAACATATACCCACAATTATCTTTAAAGCTTCAATATTCATTAAAGTAATTGTTTACTATGTACGTGGCATGTGCGCTAGGGAAGATTACCAAGCTGAAGGCGTACTGGAAAATCATCACCTGCGCAGGAATAATTAAGATTTTGTATAGACGCAGACACAACTAACAATGTCACCCTTTTTATAGACTTATGATTGATGTTATGGTGCGACATGAATGCTAAAACCAGTCCATAATTTGGAAAAAAAAGAATTATAATTTTACTAGTGTCTTATCTAATTCGAAAAAAATCGTTGAGTGTGGGGGAGTAGAGTAAAATTGTCACAGTTTCAACTAACGGATTCAACTCAAATATTTTTGCTGTAAATTTATATTTTAGCTTCATTTATTTTCCCATTTTTTTCTTCTCCAAGCTTTAAAACTGAAATGCGGGTTGATTATTTACATAAATGAAAAGTTCAGGTGAAAATTCTTTAGAACACTCGAACTATTGCGACTGCTGAAGAGAACTCAAAGGTTTTTTTTCAGTCTTTAAGCATAACACATAATATCCTAGTGCTATGTATAGTAATAAAATGGCAGTTGACACGTGTCTTTTTCTCCAACTGATAAATTGCAAGAGCAGCGCCTTTTTCCCAGGTACAAGGAATAAGGAAAAAGAATAAATTGAAAATTAAATAGCCGGTAATTTTTTCCCATCTGCTGCAACGTCAACGGGCGCCAATTGAAGCAAAAGTTCTCACCAACGAAAAGATGATAGAGAGTATTTGCCGCAGAACTATCAATATTATTTATTTACGCGTGATTTGATAGGTTAAGACAAAAACAAAATTGATCCTGAATGAAATCTCATCACAAATCTTTTTTTGTTAACCAGATGAACTTCATCAGTTCTAAAGTCGTGATCACTGAGAAATGATCAACGATCACCGAAAATCCAAAAGACTTCAGCATCAAACTCATTACTCTTTACGTCATTAGTCATATTGGAAGTGATGAGTAAATCTTTTTCTTTTTACAAAACATCAAAGTAACTTTCACCGGCTTATTTTTGCATAATTTCCACAAATATACCAAAAAAGTTAAGCTAAATTACTGAGCTTTAACGAAAAGAAAAGGAAGACCCTTTCACCTTAGTTCAAAGCATAAGTTTCTCTTCCCAAATGGTTACACTGAGAAAAAAGGGGGTGCGATTAACTTTTTTCCTCATAACATTATAACACTTTTTAGGTGTAAAAATATATCAACATTTTTTAATGTTAATTTTACACACTTTCAAGGGTAAAATCGACATGAAAAAAGGGTAACTTTAACCCCAAATACACATAAAAAGCATAATATTTACACCGATTTCGGATCAATAGGGGAATGTAGGCAACCTTAGAACATTTTTTCGTGCTTCATATTCAGGACTTTTTTCTGACTAAACTGTAAAATGGGCAGTGAATTGCACTACACCAAAAAGTTCTCTGATCTTTTAGGTTTCTATGCATGCCTAGTTCACTATCACAAAATTGTTGGTTTTTCCTGGACAGGAAAAAGAAAAATATATGAGGATTTGTGAGATTCTTGTCCCCGGGAGCAGCGTTCACACGATGGGGTTTTGGGTTCGTCATTGCTTTTTTTCTGGAAATAAATTTTATCTACAATTAAAAATTATTTTTCGATTGTTATACTGTACCCCCGTGAACCCGCGGAAACTATCACTGCACTAAAAGAAGATCTTTAAAACACATTTTTTCACATTTTCTGGAGCACTGTTTTTTCTTCCAAATGAATATCGAAAAATCGACTATGAACATGATCACACGGTTCACACTGTCAATAACCGTCGTCTCATGGAGATAGGAAGGAGACTATACGCCTGTCGAAGAGGAAATGATCACGAATGTCTCACTATGGCTTATGAGGCTTTAGTGAGGTTATGATTTTCAAGATGAAGCTGTCTGATGGATGTGCGAACGCTCACACATTCAGTGTTTGAAACCACACACAGTGTAGTACTTGCGAATTTTCCGCCACCGTGAAAATAATTTCCCTCCGAAGCAAAAAATTATTACGTAAATATCATCTCAAGGATACTCTTCATCCACTGTCTAAGTGATTTTTTTTAGAAATGAGTTTAACCATGAGAAATCAAATGAAATGTTTGCCATCAAAATTACCCATTTTGGGCCAATTTTCTGTTTGTGATCCTAGCACCTGGGAAAAAGGGCTTGGTTGCCTATTTTTACAATGAAGATAAGGTTCATAAATACTCAACTTATGGCTAAGAAATGCGGAACCAACTCTTTGGAAATAAAGAGAAAATTCGCATCGTTCGAAAGCTCACACGTGCGAAGCCTGCCTACATTCCCCTACTGCAGGGTAAAATTAATATTTCCGAAATGTTATTTTAACTTTTTCGGATTTCTCTCAGTGAATTGTTCACAAACTTTGTACATGCTAATATAATTCTTTTACACGGTCAACTGAATAACGATACACTATTTCGTGAAGATTGTTCACTTCCCCATTCACAAACATCCCCCTAAAAGTAAAGGAGATGCACTTCAAATAATATACCCTTATGTATATATCAATTAAGCAAGTATAAGGGCAAGTCCTCAAAATATTAGTAGAAGCATTTTATGGTTTTCTTTGAGTATATTTAATAAATTAAAGAAGTGGGAAATAATAGAGTTGAACACGTGTGAAAATTACTCCACCAAACTCTTCAATTGTATCTTGTACCCCTTGAGGAGACCCCTTTGACTAACCTCGACAGTTTTTGAGGCAAGAAGACGAGGCGAGACGAGGCAACCAAGAAAAGTCGAAGAATTTCAATTTAATATTAATAAATCAATTTAGAATCTAACGACACAATCTGAAAAGTATTCAGTAGAAATGGGTAAGAAACAATTGGGAGAAGATGGTTTTGCATCATCAAAGGCAAATAAGTATAGAGACATAATCCTCACGAATGAAGATCTCACAAGTAATAAATATAAAAATGATATTGTGCACGAGTATTCAAAGTGAGACATATCTCTGTACGGAACATATGGAAAATTCTGAGAAGTCTTCGAGAACTTTAACCATTTTACATGCTCATTGAAATTTTTATCTATATCCTCAACTCTATAGTCCAGTATCACCCCTACTGACAATATATTTATTGTGAAATACCAACAATGTTCTATTCCTCTTGATGCATTCTCTTTGCGGGGAATCCAATGTACCCGCAAAGATATATAGATCAATTTGGTATATGGCATAGATGCATTCACACTTGCAATCATGACATAAAGGTAACAGTCTTCAGTATATTTATCTGTACATCAACTCATTTATTACCAATTTATCGGTAAGGTAAGGATTCATCCTAAATAAAAAGAATAATCATGGAAATTATATAAATTTAGGTCGAGCAAAAAGTTCTGAGGCTTTTTCGCGACGTGTCTTTAGTGAGCAATATCTCAGGATATCGTCGGTTGCGTCTACCTGTGTCGTATCTGCATTTCTTTTGTGTCAGCATTTCACGCAAGAGGGGACGTCTGTATAGTACCTTGCACCAAATGCAGATACAAAACAAATGCAAATACGACAGAGGTAGACGCAACCGACGATATATAGGGGAAAGTACGCTACCTTCGGACGACTCAAGTTTCGAACAACTCATTTTCTTTCAATATTATTTTAATAAATTTTACCCATTATAGTAATTTTCTTTAAGCTAGTCCAATTCCTCAAATTTCCCGAAAAGATCCATGGGTCAAATCCCTTACGAAACATAAAAGAAAAATGGAGTTGTCCGAAGCTTGACTCGTCCAAAAATAGCGCACTTTTCCCTAAATCGTATCGGGTCATACAAAACGGTTTTTGATGACAACACTCTTTGAACAAATTCTATGACAATTTTGTGTTTAAAATGAAAATTAAGATAAAACAAGAGAAAATTCTATATGTTATTCAGTATTAGGGTCGAAGGAACACCTATTCGGAAAGGAACACCACAATTAAGTATCAAAGTCTTTGATAAAGTGAAAATAGCATTTTAGTTCATGCTGGACAAGCTGCAGACTTAGTAAAAAAGAGTTCGAATTCCTCAACCGTCAGTATTTGGCAGCTGTCAGCCGGATATCGGAGAGAGCTGTGTAATCCTACTATGTTAAGGGGTTACGTGGGTAAAAAAGACTGAAAATATGGTATTCTCTCATTTTTTTTCAACATTATAAATTTATATTTCCATTGAAGTTTTTTAAGCCTATAACATTTAAACTATATTTTCTGAAATTTTCATTTAAAAACTTTACAAATTCAGGCGTTGGGACCTGATTTTCGAAGACGTTTTTGGAGAATTCATACTTTCCCGTGGACAATATTTCTCTCAGTAGGGGAATGTTGGCATGGTTCGCACATAGCGAACCTTCAAACAACGCAAATTTTCTCTTTGTTTGCAAAGAGCTAATTCGTCATTTCTTAGCCATAAGATAGATAATTATTAAGCTCATGAGACGAGATGAGAATTGGTAAGTCAGCTCTTTGCAAACAAAGAGAAAACTCGCATCGTTTGAAGATTCACTCTGTGCGAACCATGCGTACATTCCCCTATATTCATCTGACTCAAAAAACTTAATATTTCCCGTTAGCTGATAAGTCAAACTAGTACTTGAACAGTACATTTTATTTTTAATAAAATTTGGATGTTTGAAAGCATTTTATACAAAAAAAATACAATTTTCGACGTAATTTACACCATGTTTTGTCTCGTAAAATAAGTTGTGATCAAGGTAAAAAAATGTCTACCGTTCAAGTACGATTTTAACTCATCAGTTAATAGAAAATACTTTGTTTGTTGACGTTCTACGAATATACTCTGAGAAATCTTGTTCACCGAAAAGTAGTTTTTTTTAACCGTTTCCAAAAATCATGTCCCGACGACTAAATTTTTAAAATATTGAAGTCAAAATATCAGAAAATAGGGGAAAGGCTCATAATTTTGAACAAGGTGCTTATAAGTATCAATGTTCGAACTTCTAAGTGAACTATTTTTAATAATATAGGTGTGGAAACCGATGAGTGTTTGGTAAGAAGAAGCGACGATCACCTATTGAATTAACCGTCGGAAATTACCAAAAATTATAAATACTAATTGAGTTTTTCGTTACTCTGTTTTCAGAAGGGTTGTTTAGAAGTTTGGCAGGCTGTTTATAGTCTTTGTTTTTACTAAAATTAGTCTCAATACGTTTATAAGTGAACTGATATGAAGTCGTGGATTTGATTCAAATTTTGAACATCTTGGTTGTAAATTTGGACACTGTAGCTGTATATGTGGACAGCTAATCCGCTTCAATAGGATGCACTTTGTTCTCCATTTCAAGAAGCTATATTACCAAATCCTCTTCCTCTTTATATTAGGGAACCGTAGAATGTCACAAGAAGCCCGGAAACTCTTCATACCATTTATTAAAGTGAGTTGATTTCGATACTCCAAGTACGCGTGGATTTGCGCATTCCTTGGCCTTTCCGGGAGCCCTTTAAGGGTTTTCTCACTACCTCTCGTTTCCAGAGATGATGCTCTTTTGTTTCTCCAGACATTTATAAAACCTAGTCATCAGAAAAGCTAAAACTTTACGAAATTTCGAGAAGAAAAACAGCTGTCTAAAAGAAGAAGTATCATCTCACTGGTAAATCTCTGAGAAAATTGTCCATTTTTCACAAGAAAAACGTAATTCACAAGGCAAATCTCACTTCAAGTCAAATGTTCAAATCACCATTAACGTGAATCAACACAATGTTGAATGAATATTTAATAATATCACTAAAAAAAGAAAAACAAAGAAGTTAGTAATACTTCACCACAGCTAAATAAGACTAAAGTAAACAGGAAGTTATGTCATATTTTTCGTAAGCAATTGCTCACTCTGAAGTATCAACAAAGAAATTTTAATTCAAATCAATCAAAATTTAACGAATTTAGTGTTAAAATCTACCAAAAAGAACAAATATTCACATAGAATTCATTAATCATCAAATATTGGAATAAAAATCCATAATTTTAATCAATTTATTTTTAGTGTCCAATTTTACCCTCAAAGTGTCCAAATTTAGAAACTGTCCAAAATTATGAGGTCTTCTCTTATAGTTAAAATATTGTGCTTTTATATGCTTAAGAGCTCGAATTAAATAGATTTTTATTTTATCGAAAAAAGATGTTAAGAGAATTTGCTGTTTTTTTTAGTCTGCAAGACCCACGTAACCCCTTAATTTTATCTTCAAAATAAAACATTAATGCCTCAGAACTTTTTACCTGACCTGTATAATAGTACGTATTAATCAAAATATAACGGCTTATACGATGATATTTTTATTAGCTTGTAATAATAAAGGCACAATTTCGCGACAAAGGTTATGACAGAAAAGCTCCTATTACGTTATTGAAAAGATATCACATAGACGTTTCAGACGATTTTGTCTAAGGTAAAGTACCCTTGAGTCGGCCGGTTCCTCAACTCGGCCAGTTGAATTATTTAACTAATTTTGCAACGTTTTATATTCAATTTCTATGAAATTTTCACTGATTTACGTTATATATAATAATAGACCTTATAATGTTAAATCGGTAAGACCATATTATAACAAATCTAAGCAAATTGAATAAATAGTCCCACTGGCCGAGTTGAGAAACCGGCCGACTACAGGGTACTTTACCTTATATGAGTTTCGATAAGTCCAACTTTACACAATAATTCAATCTAATTCAATTATTACGAGGTGGCACTATTATTTTGTAGCCACTGTAGATCAATTTAATTTTGAAAGTATCAGGATGATAGTCATACAAATTAAATTTTTAAATATATTTTTTTTAATTTTCTACTAAACAGCTGAAAAAAACATTTATAAAACTTATTAATTTATGAAAAATTTCTTTTTTATAAGTCATTACCAAAATAATTTTTGTTCTTATTTTAAAATTACGCATTCTTTCAATTTAGTTGGGTCTGGTAAGGGCATCGATAGAATCGTAATTGCATACTACGTGTTCGACTAATAAAAGGACTTACAAAGAGGTGTACAAAATTCTCTAATTGGCATCGATTACACTCATTTGAGGTAATAAAGAAAGTTCTTAATTGAATCACTTTCAACTGTATAGATTTTGTATTCGCTCAATTGCTATTTCCCTTTTCTAGTGTCTGAAATCACACATCAAATCATACGGGCTGAAAATTCTCATCTGAACTCACTATACGTTAGTCTCTTGATTATTTACATTCTAAATAGGAGTCCCATTATTCATTGATCCGATATATCGGTTACCCTCCTGATGGAGTGAGCCAAGACCTCCTCCTTGGGTCTGGAAAATGAAGCCGCTTCGTGCCACCCAATTCTCCAATTGTGTTGGTTTCATTTTATTGAATTTTATTGACTACTGAATTTGATTCTCTTGACAAATATAATGCACAATCATAAACAACCATTCCGTCGTCAATTCACACCATAAAGAGAGAACCTTTATCCGGACACCAAACCACCAGCATATTCTGAATTTTTGGATGTGAATCATCTTCCCACGATTTTTCTTTTGGATTATTTTCCTCTATGTTGTGTATCATATTATTGGCCCTCAATCTGAATCAATCTCAATGTCAATTACTAAATCTCAACTTGACACTAATTAAAATACAAGAATTCGTTCAAAAAAAAAGAAAAAAAAGACGCAAAAAAAATTGAAGAAGAATTTGGTGTAGAGAAACGGATATGAATTAAAGAATTAGCAACAGCAATTTAACTCACATAAATTTCACACATTGAATGCTCTTTAATTTACCGAGTTAAGTGACAAAAAGAATTCAAAGGTTTAAAAAGACATAAGATTAAGACAACAAACACACATGGAAAATGAGAAAGAGGTAATTTTTTGAATCAAAAAGAAATTCCATTAAATTGACAACGTCCTCCTCAAGTGGCAATTTTTTTCCGTTCTGAATTTTTACGACACCCAGAGAAATACCAATGGCCCTCATTATACAATCTCGTTAATTCTTTTAGCTATAAACGGCACTTGCTTCTGTAAGCTGCCAAGAAGAACTTGGAAACAACATAAAACCAGCTACTCCTTATATACCCATATATTTTATTTCTTCTAAAAGACGCTACCTAAAAGCGTAAATCATGTAAAACAAGCTTTTTTGAAATTATTGGCCTTTGAATGATATTTCAATGGGATTGATTCTGATTCTAGATCAACAGCCAATGTAAAATTTAGAGCAATTGTATTAACAATAAATAATTATAGAAAGTTGGAAAATTTTAATAAGCGAAAAGGTTATCCATAGCAAAATGTAAATTACATTGAACGTTTGTTCGAACACCCCTAGAGGTGCTAAAATAGGGGTGCTGAGAAAGAGTTTTCCACCGTTTTACTCTGGAGGTTGGTTACCAACGCTAAGACGGCGGTGGCCGTTATCACACAAACATTGAATTCTTTGTACACCTATAGGGTAACGTGTGATATTTTTAAACAAAGTGCTTTTCGGGACATAATATGGATATTTCTAGACACATCAAAAATCCTATAAATATTTGATTTCTTATTATTTTTAAGTTCTATATGAAATTTTAAGCTCTTTACGTACCAGATAAACATAAAACTTCTGAAATTTTATTTAATTTAAAGGGTGAAATACGCGTTAATTGTGAGTATCACATTCCACTTTTTACAAAACCTTCAGCGTTGTCAATTTTGCAGATGTCAAAACAAACAGTGCTGAGTTTTTTTCGATTTAAGCCACTTTACAAATGAAATTTAAACAAAATTTTAATGAAAGAGTGAAGTTTAGACCCTTTATTTAGAAGTAAATAGTCAGGCTCAGTGAAATTTATTTGCATAATAGCGCCTTTTGTCTGTCCCGAAATACACCATTCTTATTCTTTACATTTTTTGCTGTTTTGAATAAAAAATGATGCATTTTTCAACATTTTTCGGTAAGAATCTTATTCTGGATAGAATAAGGAACATAAATATTTGTATCAACAAAGAAAAAAAATAATAAGTCATTAGGCTGTTTGAAATTGCCGAAATTGCAAAGTGCTAAAAAGTGTCCCGAAATACCACTCGTTACCCTATCTGTCAAAATTTTGCTTTCAAGAGCTCCAGTTCAAAAGCAGTATTTAAAATAAATAAATACATAAATAAAATAAAATCGTTAAAATTTAATAAAATTAAAATTCCTTAAACCCATTTTGAAAAATTTATATAAATATGTATGAAGAACTGATTAATTTTTATATTTGTTTACATTTTCCATCTTTTCTGGAAAACTTTCTCAAGATTAAAATCATATTCTAACCAATTTTGACCGAAAGGCAACCAGTGCCAATTCAAACCGTTAATGACGTCAAATAATAAGTTTTCAAATAAATACGAGAAATATGCGTAATTTGAAAAATTTTTAACAAAATCCTGGGATTAATTATCCTTTTGAAGATATGAGGAGCTCAGAGCAAAAAAAAACCTATTTTAATAGGGAAATGCATACGACTTAGAGTATTTTTGCTCTAAGCGCCTCATATGATCAGTAAAAAATGCAGAAAAAATTGAAATTCAAATCCAGTGTAGGGTGGAGTAACCACTTATCGCCATGTTTAGGAAAAACGGGAATTAATTTTATTATAACTTTTGAACCCTTATTACAAGATAACTCAAATTTGACACAAAGTTACTTAGATGTATTGGCTACAGATTCGTGAAAACAATAATCCTCCAATCCCCTGGACTACTTAACCCTGGACTACTTAAGAAACTGATTTTTATTAACAATGCAAAAATACCCACTTCGTCGCCACTTTTCGCCAGTTCTGTAACCACTTCTCGCCACTCACTTGAAAAAGCTCGAACTCTCTTATTTTAGGCAGTATTATGCAAAGAATACATTCAGTATTTCTCTTTCCTCATAATCATTATTATTATTACTCACTTTAAGAGATTTTTCTTCACATTTAATTGAGAAATCAAACTATTGGACCATTGCATAAAATAAACAATGTAAATTTGCCAACTGAGAACCTATGAAGTGAAGTTAGCGTCACCTATTGAAAAGCTATGACGACAGGTGGTGAATCTATTTAAAAATATTACCACTTTCCGCCATGGCTCATTTTTACATAAAAATTATATAAAATGAAATATTAACTAACTAAATACAAATTTTATGTATTCACCGAATGTAATTCAATGTTCAATAGGCAAATTGCTTATTCAAAAATTAAATTTTGTTCGATAAAAGTTTTATGACACAATATTTGGTAAGAAATATTGGATTCGATGCACTTGCTAAAAATATTCCTCTAAAAAATGCTCAAACATTTAAATTCAAAACATAAAATTAGTATTTTTCGACTCTATATGTAGCAGCAATAAAAATACAAGTAACTTTGCGGCTCATTTATTTCATAAATTGTGAAAAATAGCGAATTCAATATACGTGGCGAGAAGTGGGGCACTGGCGAGAAGTGGTGATTCCACCCTAATAAATACGAGAAATATATACGTATATTTGAAAAATTTTCAACAAAATCCTGGTTTTCAACAAAATCAAAGCTTTATATTAATTTTCAAGTAATAAAATAACATCTAAGAATTAAAATAACGTGTAAAAATCACCATATTATCGATATTTCAGCATTAAATATTATAATAAGGGCTTGTGTTGCCTAATCGATAGAAAAAAATAATAATGACACCCGAAATTGTGAAGATTTTCTCTAATTCGCTAAGTGCTCGATTTTCGTTTGAATCTCAATTTCTAGGTTAAAAAACAATCTGAGAGAAAAGTTGTACATGGACGAAAATGTAGCTAATAAAATTCTCTATCAAACCCACAAAACAGATTGTTAGGGAGAGTTTTAGTTTTCGAGATATTTTTGATTAAAGTTGCTAAAAAGTCGATTTTTTCATGTTTTCTGACATATATAAGACTACAGCGCCCCTGATGTCAGTTGTACGAACTCCATCTGTCAAAAAGGTTATCGGGCATGTAAATGTAAAGGAGAACAAATGTTCCCATATTAAGAAATAAATCAGTTCAGCAGAATCGGAGATATAAGCACCCAAGTATCAAAAAACGACAAAAACGGTTTTGCTTAGATTCCAGGCGCAAAAACAAAATGAAATCAAAATGATAAGTATTTTCGTAAATCATTTGACTCTAGCAATAGAAAAAATAGCATTAGAATCCAGGGACAAAAACACTGTTGCACAGTGTAAGAACAATCTTAAAAGTATTCAGGAATAGCATAAACTGAATTAAAACTAGATTATCAAGATCCAATCATTAGAATTGATTCGTCCGAAATTACACACTGTCCGAAATTCCCTTTTTTCTAATTTATTGATTTTATTGAAAATTCTTTAGTTTTTTAATCAAACTTGAAAGTTTTAGGATTTAACTCACATTAAAAATCTCACCTAAAATGAAATGATCTAAGTTTATCAATAACATTTTCATTCTGCCTTTTTAGTTTTCCCACAACAATCACAATAATTCGTTTAATTTTCGCACACTCCCAGTATTTGACGGATTACTCTGAGTTTATTCAACGACCATCAGTTGGGAAGCAGCAAAATCACAACAAATCCCAAAATTTTACATGAAACATCAATTGGAGAATGGAAATGTGATTGTTAATGACAATTGAAAAAAAAGAATCCTCTCGACTTCAATCGCCTTCGAGTGATCCATCATCATTGCGATTTTTCATACTCTTCCGGCTGTCGCATGTGCTAAGAATCTCATTCAATTTATTCCTTGTTCACGGTAAAGAGCATATTGTTGGGATACATCGTGTGAATAATTTAAGCCTCATATCTCATTTTATATTTCCAACTGACTTTTTTTCAACAATTTTTTTTTCTTTATTCTCTGACCAGATTGTCGTCTGGAATCAGCTGCATACAACCTTTGACTTTTTTTTTAGAAGCTGCTAACCTGAAGAGCATTATTAAATGTGGCACGCGAGGCACTTGATTGGATACCTATTCCAGTATTTTTTTTTAAAATAATATGGGAATGCTGTCAACGAATAGAGATATTTTTTTAACCACACTCAATTGCACACAACACCGCATGATCATGATGCAGGTAGGAAAGTTTTATAAAAGGATGGAAGCTCAAATTTTCCACTCTAGAGAAATAATCACTCGTTGATTGTCAACTTCCAAAAGTTGTCTGTTTGCACAAGAATCGTAAACAGCATGTATTACGTTTTCCCAATAGGAAACAGTTCGAGCGAATTTGATTTGTGCTTTGTTGTTTGATGACAATTTTCTCATCATTTCGAAAGGCGGTACATATAGTGCTGATGGGATATTTCCCATCACTCTCAATGAACTTTTGTCAATATAGACAACAGAGTATATAAATCAAATACGGCAATATTTACTATATAGCACTCCACCGGTTTACGCTTTTGCCATCGGCTTCTGTTTCCACCCACTTCCTATAACTAATGATTTATGCATATGATTTATAAACGGTTTTATAAGATAGACTATGTTATTTGATTAGGATTAAACTGTAATGAATTAATCATAACGATAATATTTTGAAAAATTGTTTTTAAGATGATTATTAAAGTAATTTGCTAAAAGGCGGACAGTGTGGAGACCGGACTGTACCAAATTTCAGTCAAGTTGCAATTTCGGACACTTTTTATTTCACACATTTTCATGAATTTTTTAGTTTTTGCATACTTTAAAGAACATATAATACAAAAAGACAAAAAATATCCCTTCGACGAACGAGATGATATAAAGAAGACTTTGAAAAAAATCCGGAAGAGCAAGGAACTATGAGAATCAAAGTGGCCGAAATATTACTCAAAGCCAAGTCTATACTTTTATTCTTTTTAAAATGTAATAAGAATAAAATTTCAGAGAGAACAAAGGCGATAAAGTAATCTAAAAGGTTTGAAGAAACACTTCATAAAGAAAGCAACAAAAAATCAATTTGTATTAAAAATTTTACATTTCAAACTTAAGACTTTGGCGCTTGCATACAACTATGCCGAAATTCAGTACAGTTACCCTATTTTGTAAATTTCAAAATAAGATTGGCCTAAGCTCTACTGGTTTTAAGCGCTACTAGTTTTTTGACCATGTTTCCAAAGTCTCCCTGTTATTAAAAGTGATAATCTACAAAGCTGTTTTAAAACCCATCTGGACTTATACGAGTTTCAGACCTAAGGCTTAACCATATGGCTTAACTTCTCTAATATCTTAACAGTCAAGATTTTTTGGTAAATTTTGACTTAGGATTGGATTATTAAGGGCAAATGACCTTAAAAATCAATAAAGTCGGTTGCTATTTAAGGTTTCGAGACCCTCGGGAACTGGACTAAACCTCTAGTCTGAAGACGGTTTTAGCCATATGGCTTAACTACTTTAATTTCTTATCAATCACGACTTTTTGGAAAAAAAATAATTTAGAATTGGATTATTAAAGATATATCAAAACCAATACAATTCCGCGCTATTTAGTATTGTAAGACTTTTTAGGATTTTGAGACTGGGCAAAACGTCTAGTCTGGAAACTGCTTTACGTAATTCAAATTTATTGAGAATTGGTAGAGCACTCGTCCAGTTAATAAGAGGTCTGCAATTCGATCCTGGGTGGAGGCAGGAAGTTTTCCTATCTCCACTGAGAAAAAACTGGATGATTTTGAATGTCACTTGTTCAGATTGACGATTCTCTATACATAAATAAATAAACATTAATCAAAAAGTTTGCAAAATTCTCACAATATTATGAGTCATTACCCGTGCGCCATGGTACATAAAAAATATTCCATACACTGAGAATTCTCGAACAACATAGCGACAGTACTTCCGGAACTTATATGGGCTTCAGACCTAAGCCATAGCCATATGGCTTAAACTTTAATAAACTAAAGATTTCTTGGAAAATTTTCACTTAAAAGAAATATAACAAAATTGCTCACTATTTTGGGTTTTGAGACTTTCGGGAACTGGGCTAAACCTCTGAAGACCGATTTAGAATCCCGGAACAGTGTAAATTACGGTGAAAGGCAGTAAGTGGTCTAACGCCCTAGTAGTTTATGTATTGTTCCTAAATTATCAGTCTGAATTTTATTAGGTGTATCATTGTTGTTAAAGATAGGAAATAAGTATATGTCCTTGATCCTTAATGGGTATTTTATAAAAAAAAAAAGTTTGTCATTGCATTGGCAAAAAATACATACGGTAAAACAGACTAATTAGGTTCTGTTTTACTGTCTTTTTTTCTAAAAAAAATCTCATAATTTTACTACAATATATAGGCGTGAAATTACCTTAATCTTCCTTATTCCTTAAATTCCTTGTTAGACTTAAATCCGTTAAGTCGTTGATTGAAGCAAGGCTGAAGCAGATTGGGCAGTATTCTGGCAAAAATTGTCCGTAAAAGTGAAATTTAGTCAATAATAACGAAAAATTGCAAATTTTAAATGCCTTAAAAGAATTAATTAACTTTCCAAAGGAAAAATGTAAAATTGTGAACCATATTAACATTTTCGGTTGAATTTAAATGAATTTATGATCACATTTTAATTTTTTTAAGGATATAAATGATTTTTTAACTGGTTAAAATAGATTTTTTTACTAACACTATCTTCTAATTTACAGAATTTCTCCATTTAAGAAACGCTACAGCGGAAAAAAATAAATTTGGACAGGGGAAAAACAAATTTGAACAATACATAAAGTTAAATTTTCAAGTAGGGGAAGGCCTTAAGCCATTGCACATACTCTGTCTTTGAATATTTCAGTCTTTTTTTATTTTATTTATTATTTTATTTATTTAAATGAAAAACTGCCTGATTTTCCAGATCTAATTCTTTTCATTAAACGAATATGAAAAAAAATGAAGTGTTCTAAGCTAGAGGGTGTGCGAAGCTTGAAAGCTTTCACTTAAAGTTAAAGGATTTTTTACCAAACGGTATCTTGGATGTTGATACAAATACTCGTTTTAGCAAATATTTAGCTTTCATACCGATTAAAATTTAATTTTTTACGTTTTTTACTGCCCACATAAGAGAAATTGCCCATATGCTTTGCACGATCCCAAGCTTCGCAGTGACTAATTTTTTTCTATGTTTCTGAGTAAATGTGACTTTGCAAAATTGTTTCCAAAAACTGAACACTTTCGTCTAGTTTTGTAAATATGGGTGCAATGAGTCCGGAAGCAGCCAAAATCCCGAAACCCAAAATCCTGAATGTTCAAAATTCTGAAAAGGATGAAAATTGTGTAGAATAATATACCAAGACACAGAAAATTTCCCTTAGCCTGCAGCAAGCGTGGGTGCAATCGTGAGAGTAGCTGTGCCACTTTTAAGAATTTCGGATTTTGGCTTTCAGGACTTTGAATATTCGGGATTTTGGCTTTCGGAATTTTGGCTTTCAGAATTTTGAACATTCGGGATTTTGGTTTTCGGGATTTTAGCTTTCGGGGTTTTGGCTTTCGGGATTTTGGCCCTTTCGGGATTTTGGCCCTTTCGGGATTTTGGCTTTCAGAATTTTGAACATTCGGGATTTTGGCTTTCGGGATTCTGAACATTCAAGATTTTGTCTTTCGGGATTTTGGCGTTCGGAATTTTGCCTTTCGGGATTTTGGCTTTCGGGGTTTTGGCTTTCGGGATTTTGGCCCTTTCGGAATTTTGGCTTTCGGGATTTTGGCCCTTTCGGGATTTTGGCTTTCAGAATTTTGAACATTCGGGATTTTGGCTTTCGGGATTCTGAACATTCAAGATTTTGTCTTTCGGGATTTTGGCGTTCGGAATTTTGCCTTTCGGGATTTTGGCTTTCGGGGTTTTGGCTTTCGGAATTTTGGCTTTCGGGATTTTGGCCCTTTCGGGATTTTGGCTTTCAGAATTTTGAACATTCGGGATTTTGGCTTTCGGGATTTTGGCGTTCGGAATTTTGCCTTTCGGGAATTTGGCTTTCGGGATTCTGGCTTTCGGGATTTTGGCTTTCAGAATTATGAATATTCGGGATTTTGGCTCTCGGAATTTTGAATGGGACACAATGAGTCACATTTTTGAGAAACATAGGAAAAGTTTACGCATTACGAAGCATAGGCACTTTACTCTATTATTATTAGATCTAGAGTTTATCACAGCATTGTAAATACCATTGTAAGGTAAGAAATTTTAATTAAATTACAAAATCATACAAAAAATATATCAGAGTTGTAGTCTAAATTAGGTTAGGATGGTTAAGGCTGAGATAAGGAAATCAGTGGCAGCTTCATTTAATAAGACAGACTGCGTGATTTTCCTCAGAGAGTATGTCGCTTGTGAAAATGTATACTATTATTAAAGTGTTAGGGGAGAAAATTTTATCCATTTATCCGACCAATAACGCTTGCGTAAATGTACCTCCTACTATTGGTGTTCTCTTTCGCTTCTTCGCACTTTTGGGAGGAGTTTTGTACTATTTCCCGAGTATATTCCACTGTTTCCCATACAAGTAGTTAAAACCTCTTCAAAAAACGATAGTCACTGAATGTTCTCGGCAGTGTGTTGAATTTAGTGATGTTTTGTGTTTTCCCCTCTTTTTTCCTTCCTTCTCTCTTATACATTTATTGTGATACTTAAAATATATACCGAATAGCGACAGTAGTAATGCACTTCGAGCTCACAATATTCGCATTCTAACTAGAATGTCTCCGTAGTTTGTCATCAACCCTCTGTGCGGCAGGACAAAGAATTGCGATTCACGAGATTTTCTAGCTCTCAAAATTCGCGATATGAAAGCAAATCAGTATTTACGAAATACAAGTACTTAAGTGCTAAAAATTTGTTAGAATTCCTCCTCTTTGAGAGACTTAAAAATCGAAAAAAATGATCTCATATTGACAAATGGTCTCTGCAAAAGTTTCCCGTATAAATTAAAATCTACTTATGATTATGCTTGTATCATTTTTGAAGATCCTACTATTTGTGAAAAACACTGTGGTAGTTCTAGTTCTTGCCTACAATATGCTTAGTAATTTATTCAATGTGCGTGTGGTTTTATTTTCCATCGTTAAATTAAGCTGGATCATCTCCTTATGTGTGTGGTAAAATGTAGAAAAACAAAATAGAGACAACTCATAAGTTCAGTGAGAATTCCTACAAAGATACACAATACATTCTGTGATAAATTGAGTGAATTTAAGTATTTTTTTCTGTGTAATTCTTTTCTTCTTCAAATATTGTGACATCGACGACTAGTAATAATTTAACAAAACGGATTAATACTACAAAATATGGTCATTTTGTAAGTGTCTAATTTTTATTTCTGTTTCTCTTCCATACTATTACTATAAGAATCTAAATATTCTATTACGAAATGACTATGAAAAAATGAGATTTGAATTCTAAACGACATCTCTATTTCTTGCTTCGTGTAATCTTTCAAAATATTTGGATGAAAAAAGACACAGTTTTCCCGTCATTTAATCACATACAAGATAATCACCAATAGTCAAAATATATTAATAAACCATAAATAAAAGTTCATGTAAAAAGCTTCTCTTTTGCTGCTAGTAGTCGAATGGGAAAGATGTCTCTTAATAATTCACGAGATCAGTATCGGCGATAACAAATTTATAACTATTTTTCAACTTGTTTAAAGTCTTCATACAATCCTATTGAAATCGACCTCACAGAATTCTTAGACTGCTGATATATTAGAAAGAATTATTTTGGCAAAGTCAAAACTTATACAGACGTTTCCAACTTTTATTTTCCAAAATAAAAGAAAATTAACTTTGTCCCGTCATTTTCACTATATCAGAACAAGAAACAGCAATGAAACTTAATGCTTCATGGTATTTCATCCCAAAATAAGCCTATAGGGGAGGGCAGGGCTGCTTCTTGCATGAATTTCAAATTGAACTTTTGAAACTTTATAAAAATAATAAAAACGACCATAGTTTAGTACATCCTGAAAGTTAGAATTAATTTAATATTGATACAAATAAGATAAAGTGCCCTCAAGTAGACCGATTCCTTAACCTGACCGATAGAGTAAGTATGATCTAACATTAATAGGTCAATTATTCCATAAATAATACGAATAAGTGATAATTTCATAGAAATTTACCATAAAACATTCAAAAATTGACCACCGGTCAAGTCGAGGAACCGGTCGACTTTAGGGGCACTTTTCCTTAGTAACAAAAACGTTCCACTCGTTCCACTAAATCAAATAGAGACTACATTTAGACAAGTAAAATTAATTATAAGAATTAAGTCTTATGAATCTCATAAGTTGCAATTCAAATATTTTTCAAATAATAAAATCCTTGGGGATCTCAGTGGCGGCAGTGGTGCAATAAGCAAGACCGTTGGTTCTTGGGCGGATGAGATCTCTGACTCGAGTCTCACTGTTGTTGCTTAGGATATCGATTTTGATTAGTTTGAAAGGCTAGCCAATAGTTTAGACCTCGCCGAACGCGATTTTTTAGCCCAAATACAGCAATAAATGGTAATAAACTGTGATTGGAGTCCGGATTTGATAGTCTTAGCACTGGATCACGTCTAGATACGTAGTCTGATCTCTGTGATATGACCTACGTCATGTTTGGCATCCATTTTGTAGGACAAAAATCCGTTATTGATACACTTTTTCATATAAGAGCGTATTTTACTCAAATATACCATTGCTTTGGTTGTAAGTGAAAAAATTCCGGAAGTGTTTATACAAAATGCATTATTAACAGCCGGAAGTCATTATATTAAATTACTTCTTACGTAAATAGTTCATAAAATAAAATTTTAGAACAAAAAGTAGCGTTTAGGTACAAGTGACAAAATTGTACCAATGCATCTTTTTTTTAAAGGCTTTACAAAAATATTAGTAATTCTCCTAAAAAATTCTACTAAGACACAATTTGTAACTTTATAATAAAGCTCTCTAAGAAAAACAAGTTTCAGTCAAAATATAAATTAGATCTTGAGATAGTAAATCATTTATAGAGAATTTTGAAACATTGGTACAATTTTGTCCGGCACTGTAAATGCGTCAAAGTTCCTTAATAGAAAACAATTTTACGCAAAAATAGAGAACATTTTGTGAAGAATGTAGGGGAGACCGCGGAGGTTTGGGACACTTTTTCATGTTTTGACTTTGACACAGCATTCCAAAAAATTACGATAGTGTATTACAATTTTATGCGGTCTTTAGGATATTTATTGGTATTGACTTTATAAAAAGTACTCGATAGAACTTGGAAAACTGCTGAGTTTTCTTGGAGAAGGTAATACATTTAACTTGACGCTTTGTCCCAAACCTCCCCGATGTGGGGCAGTATGGGACGCAAAAGGGGATGTTTGGGACGCGTTTTTTCTCGCATAACTTGAATTATTGGAGCATGTTAATTAATTTTAAGTACTAGATTAAAAATATTTCTAATCGAAATAAAAATGTTTCATCTTTTATTTCATACTTAGAAATTAATATCAATTTTATTTGTACAGTAGAGTCATTTATTTTCAATCAGTTATTTAAAGTATTTTCTTCTTATTTTCCACCTACCTTTCTTTGCTTTTTTAATTAAATATTGCAATCATGATCATCAAATTCCTCAGGCGAGTAGATTTTCTTGCAAATTTTAGTTTTGAACTAATTGACGAATTTCTTTTTGATTTTATGACAACTGCATGGTACCTGTTTTTTCCTTATTTCTCTGAATAAGATCTCGTCTTGCCCTTTCTGGAAAATATGTGAGAATTGTAGAGGATATTGCTCGAGAAATAAATTTTGGTATTTAAAACCTTTAAGTAAAAAACAAGAGCGCATAATCTCTGAAACTTTTATAAAAATATGTTTCGAGATTATACTGCTAGCTAATAAGATGAATAAGTTTGGATTGTATATTGCTGATATAAAATACAAAGAGCAAAATTGAGAAATCAAAAAAATACAATCTTTATAAATTTTTAAGAAAGTGTTCATAGAATTAAAACAATAAAACTGAGGATATCCACTTTTTAGTCAAGATACATCTTAATATTGCTTACGATTGAGTAGTGGTTAAATTCCAAATATTTCAAACATTAATGAAAAAATCGCCTTGTTCCACACTATCCCTGTACCAAACTTCCCCGGTCTCCCTACATATTTTTGATCTTCGAATATATTTTGGAAGTAATCAAGTAATAAGTCCTGACACGAATTCTTAAAGTAGGTTCTTAAAATAGGTGTTCCTTTCACCGATAAGACAGTCGCATAAAATATTTGAATCGCAATGTATGTCCTATAATTGGCTAAAGCTGGAAAGCTTTCAAAAAGCTTTCGGTTTATCCAATCAGACAACGTAATATTTTTTTAATATTCTATGAGACCAAAATTACTTAGGGTAAGTGTGTCGAATTTCGGCATAGTTGCATGCAAGCGCCAAAGCTTCAAGTTTGAAATGTAATATTATTAATACAAATTGATTTTTTTGTTACTTTTTTAAGGAGTATTACTCGGAACCTTATAAACAGTTTATCGTTTTTATTTTCCCTAAAATCATTCTTAATACATTTTAAAATGAATAAAAATGTAGACATAGCTTTGGTGCCCTATTTCGGCCACCTTCATTCTCATAGTTTTTGCACTTCTGGAATTCTTTCAATGACTTTTTCACACCATCTTGTTTATCCAAGTAACATTTTTTGCATTGTATAATCTTTAGAGTATACAAGAGCTAAAAATTAATGGAAATTTGAGGAGCAAACGATGTGGCCGGAATTGCAAGCTGGCCAAAATTTGGTACACTTACCCTAACAAAATACAAAAAATTATAATAAATAAATAAAAGCTTATCATAGAAAAACTCATCATAGCTAATTTTATTTTGAATAATAAAATATTGTATTCGCCTGTTATTGAAACCGAAAAGTATCAGATTAATCTTATCAAATGAGCTTTTTCGCTATACAATCAATTGGGATAAATTCTTGAGGAGGAATCACACGTGAAACCGGTCTCCGACCACTGATCTTTTACATCTATCTGTGAGGTGTAACACAATGCTTGTGGGTTAAGCGTAATAAAAGGCGATTCATGTTTCTTCGATATTTATTAGGCAGTCAAGCATTTCATTTCAACATCAGTCCATTTCATTCACCTACACGATTGAACCATTTCTCCTAACATTGTAAGGACTAATAGTTCTGGGAACTTTATGTTACACCTCATTCAATTATGTTTACAAAAGACTAACACATTTTTTGTTTTAAAAAAATTTAGAACGGATACGCACTTTGGAAAAAAACAGACAAAAAAAGTAATCTTCCGACGGATTTCTTAGGCTTGTGCAAAATAACTATTAGAGTTTGTGTGGCATCAATTCATTTTGCAAGCATTTATCTCTTTTGTAAAACTGTCCAATTCACAGTAAATTCCACTCTGAAGCATAAAGAATTTAGGAATAGTGAAAAATGTGAATTGTCTAAAAACATTTTGAGCAATATTTCAGGTGAAAAATAGACCACACACCTGTTTGATTATTTATGAAAGACGGAGGAATAGACGAAGTCGATGAGAATCTCTATCTCAATCGTGTTAGACATCGATAACACTAAATTTGATGTGATTTTCTCTCTGGTGTCCCAACAACAAGATGAGAGCGTGGACAAAATAGGGCGTGAAGTGTGATTTTCTAAATTATTGGTCATTTATCGATAGAGATCTATATAAAGTGATATTGTTAGATAGATTCACAAATTAATTTGAAATTCAAATATTCTGTTTTTAGGATTGATCTTTAATACCTGTACAGGGTAATTCAATCAAATCTAGTCTGGATTTATGTATCTTAAACTGTACTTCAATATATAGGGGAATGTTGGCATAGTTCGCACAGAGGGAACCTTCAAACAATGCAAATTTTCTTTTTGTTTACAAAGAGCTAGTTCGTCATTTCTTAGTCATAAGATACAGTAGAGTTCCTCAAATTTGAACAATATTTTCAAAAACGTAACGGAATTCACGTGAAATGCACTTTCCCTAGATTAAGAAAAATAACTTTAGTGAATATATCAATGTAATTTGTTGTGAAATATATGAAATTTGTTGCGGAAGTTAATATAATACGATAATAATGAGAAAACACCAGAGAAAAATAGTTCTAATTCAGACTCCACGCAAAAATTTCTTCACATAACCTCAAATTTTACATTTTGAACTCAACCGTCGTTCAAATTTGAGAAACTCGACTGTAGATCATTATTAAGCTCAAGAAACGAGATGAGAAATGGTAGATCAATTTTTTGCAAACAAAGAGAAAATTCGCATCGTTTGAAGGTTCACTCTGTGCGAACCATGCCTACATTCCCCTACTTATTAACAAGAATATCGCAAATGAACATTATTATGCTGGTAAACAGATGTCTAGACGATACGGTCAAAATTAATAGAAAGTTTTTATTAAGACATAATTTAATCCGAGTTTCTTACTCATTTAAATAACAAAAGTAAATTAATGGGGTATCGAGATCAAGGAATTAGAGAAATAAAATAATTGTCAATAATTATAATCATCGCTTCTATCACTCAAACTATTACAAAATTCATTTAAATTGCAAAATATTTTAAAAAATATTTTTCGATATTGAGAATCCTATTTGAATTTAAAAATCAATTCAAACTTTATGGTGCTGGCACACCTTTCCAATTGGGTGTATTTCAATCGATTGGAATTTTCCTTCTTACTCTTTCAAAGTCAAATAAGATATATTTGTCTCTTTCTGTCAAATGAAAATTTCAATTTCAATTTAATTTTCAATTTCAATTTAAATTTGACAGAAAGAGACAGCTACATCTGATTTCAGTTTGAAAGAGTAAGAGGTAAAATTTCAATCGATTAAATTTCACTCAATTGAAAAGGTGTTCCAGCGCCATTAGATTGTAAAAGTACTCTGAAATATTTTGTAATGTGTAAAAAAAAATTAATTAATCAATCTTCGCATTATTGCTGACGGAAAAATGATCTGGAATAACTTTTACTGATCGAACTAAAGAGAACATTACCTATTTAGGGGAATGTACTCTGCCTTCGAACGTTCATGCCTTAATGTGATTTTTTAAAATTTTTCCTAAGAGACTCATTTCTATTAAATATTACTTATTTAATTATTAATTATTGATAATTAAGTGTAAGTCTCTAAATAAGTCTAAAAGAACTTCGCATTGTTCGAAGGTATGAACTTTCGAAGGGAGAGTACATTCTCCTACAATCAGCTTTTTTTTTACTTCTCGTCATTATGAATTCCAAACAGTAAGAGGTATCAATTTTCGGTCTTTGGTCACTCCCTCATAAATGAAGATTCTCTAGCGAATTAATTTACCAAAAGCACAAACATATACCCCTCAAAAATTACATTTTTTTAATATTTATATCCCAAAATTGTCCCAAGCTTTTTAAAAGATTATATCATGCAAAGTCATATTTTTATTATTATACCAACGCTGGAGACTTTATTTTTCAGAAATTCGCCTGCATTTTGTTTCATTTAAAACGTTTTAAAATTGAATATTAATCTGTAGGGTATCGGTAATTTAATTTTATTTGTGAAAATATCATTTTCGTAATTTTTTGGTCTTTTGTGACCTATCTAGAGGGCAAACGGTAAGAGATATTGACTACAGGACTGCGATGACCCATCCTAAGAGGACATTATCTTGTGGCTGATCTTAAAAAATGGTTTTCTTCCCCATTAGTCATTCTTTAATCTACCTTAGATTCGGGTATATTTTGTAGCTAATCCAGCTGAACATTTCGTCCATAGGACACCTTTAATCGATTAAATCGTCATCTTGTATTATGCAAAGTCAAGGATAAACCATTCTGGGTGCTTTATTTTTCAACGGATTTGATCAAATTTGGATTTGTTTAAAAGGTCTTGAAATTCCAAGCATGACTGCATCGGTTTCAATCGGTAATCAATCTATAAGGTATTGCTATGATTCCCTAAAATTATGTCACAACAGAACAAAATATGTATTAATGTTTTCTCAATTTTAAAGCTCAATGATTTTAAAAATATCTTCTTCTAGATCAATTTCGAGATGGTTTTCTTAATTAAATCAATACTATGTTATTCTACCTCATTACGTTTATGAAATACGCAGCTCAAAGCTTTCAAAATTCTTATTTGGAGGAGTTTGACCAATTTTGAGAAAACCAAAAGTATGGTTTGGAAGAGATTGAAGGGGGGGCTCCACTTATGGAGGATCATCGAAGATCGGAAATAGATATTTCTTACCATTTAAACTCTAGCTCAAAAACAATCATAAGGTCAAGTAAATAAAATATTTTCTGTAAAAATGATTTAATTACCGGTATTTAACCGATTAATTACCGATTAAGCCCAATGCAGCCGGCTTTGAAATCTCATGAACTTTACAAAAAATCCAAACTTAAAAAGTCAGTTCGAAAATGAGCCCTCGAAAGTTATTGAACTTTGACCCTCAATAATTCAAAAAGGCAAATTTTTCGGTCATAGGTGTGTTTGGGCGAAATGTTCGCCTGGACTAACTCTAAAACATATCCAAAAATCATTGGAAAAGTTTGGGCCAATTTTGAGAAACCAGAAAAAACGTCTGGAGGTAATGTTCCGCTAAATCGACTTTAAGTAACTTTCTCTGTACAATGAGTAAATATTACTAAAATTAGATATGACCGGTATGACAGACCTTGTAATAATAAGCAATTTTCTCCCTAAAAATTAAGTGAAAAGAATTAAAGTTTTCTAAGCTGCCTCACTATCCATAATTCCGATCTGTTGTTCTCTCTTAAATTAAGAGATGGAAGTTCTATGATTTTATTTATGGTAATATCCTTGCAAGTAATTTGCCTATGTATTTTTTTCAGTGTAAACTTTTAGAACATACTGTAATTTACTTATTTTGATGGTAATTGTTTATGAAAAACGTAAAATTAGCACTAAAATTGTAAAGGAATTCTTTGGGAATATCAGAAAAACCGCGCGAAACATGATTTGTGAAACATCAATGAAACATGTGTTTCACTTTTTCATTGCAGACAAAATCAACCCCATTTCCATGCTCAAATGTCGTCCTTTTTTGCCGGGAACTCGATGATGATCAACAAGGAGCGAATGACCAAAGACTGGGACATCAATGACACAAATGTTCCCATCATCAATGATTCGGACTTCGATGACTTCTGCGAATGGGCAGATGGTCACGTGCGCCTCGTCTATCCGGTCACGAATGAAGATGCCAAGAAGCACACTTCCGGATGGGCGATGCGCAATACGAACAACCACAATGTCAATATTCTCAAGAAGAGCTGCCTGGGTGTCCTTGTGTGCTCCGCGGGATGTGTCCTGCCTCACGGAGGACGCGTGCACCTGAGACCAGCAATTTGCGACAAAGCGCGGAAAAAGCAACAAGGAAAACCCTGTCCCAATCGCGCCTGCAAAACAGGAAGACTCGAGATTCTACCGTGCCGAGGACACTGTGGATACCCCGTGACACATTTCTGGAGACACACAGAGAATGCTATATTCTTCCAAGCCAAAGGAGTACATGATCATCCGCGTCCTGAACCAAAGAGCTCTAGCGAGACAAGAAGAAGTCTCGGAAGTGGACGAAGAGTTCGTGGACTGGCAGTTCTACTTGCCAGGGATGCTGCTCTTGGAAATAAGGTGGGAAAGACCTCTGAATTTGTTAATCTTCCTATAGAAAAACTAAAGAATACTCTTTTCCAGCTACTCTCCCTGAGACAAACCAAGAAATCACCCAAACTGCCCAATACGGATATAATGCGACCTCCGCCTCTTATCCCGGATTCTAATACAGGTAAATAGGATGGATAATAAAGCTTTCTCAACTTACCAGGAATTTGAAGGCAAGAAGTCTCAAGATTACCGGGAGCAGCAAGAAACGCACAAGTTAACGAGACAAAATCGCGAGGCAAGAGCTTAAAAAGCCCACCGCGGGGCGGCAGCCTAATTTCGAACGCTAATCAAATTTTTCGAATCGATGTGAAACAAACTTCACATTGTGAAAAATATTTGAATTTCAGCTGTAATTCCGCCATCTGAGATTCTTAGTACTATAATCGATATGATCGGTATTATCATGATTAATAAATTTAAATTAGTTTTTTAAGTTCACTTAAAGGAGAATTTAATTCTGAAAAGAATAAGCCTGCAATTACTCATTTCATTCGATCAATATTTTTTTTGTTATTTTTTCTGCTAATTCGACAAAGTTTTTAAAATGAACGCTTTGAAATCTGCTTAGTATTTCTTTGCTCTCATCTCTGTTTAATAGAAAATACTTACAATTGGCTTTTGAAATTTTTGTGGTATATTTTTAGGAGATTTATATACACGGTAAAAAATTTCGGCACATATTTGTTCCAAAAATTAGCTAATCAACGAACACCCCAAGTTTTGGCACAATCTGGTTCTTTTTACGAGACTCAGGAAGATACTTAACATTAGTAACGAATTTGTTCCAAAAATTAGCTCGTCCATGGATACAGAAAATTTTTGGAACAAATTTGTACCTACAAGGAAAAACAAAAAGACACTCAATATTAGTAACGGATTTGTTCCGAAAGTCACCATCGAAGCGAAGAGGACGCCAAATTTGTGGAATTTTTCGGGCTACAATATTTATGGTTTAATTTTTTTTTAATTCGAGATTCCCGAGATTTCCTTCCCCTTCTGGTGCCAGCACTCGCATTTTTGTAATTCACACGTGTGTATAAAACACTGTTGACTTTTATTTGATGTTCCTTATGAATCTTTGCTACCGAAATCCATCTCGACTGAAGTATAGGCCTTAACTGTAAGAGGAAACGGACAAAGTCTTTTAAATTACCCAAATTTGTCCCCGACAATGGGAACAAAATGTCTATATACGGCTCCAATTTTTAGGAACAAATTTATATAAAACAAAATCGACTCAAATTTGTTGATATTCCACCGTATCAAAACATTTCGAAAAAAAACTTTAACACAATTGTCACTATATTTCGTAATAAAATCGCAAAGAAAACATATTGGAACAAAGAAATATATTATCCAGATACATATTTGTTCTAAAAAAAATAGTTCCAATGAAAATTTGTTGCAATATTTTGGTCAGTGTCCAAAAGTTTTTACAGTGTAGGAAATAAAATATCAATTTTCTGACTTTGTAATTATGAAAACCTCCTTAAAATTAAATAAAGAGTGATAAGCCATATCAACAGCTGTACATTGCATTTGTGACAAAAAAAAATGAACAAAGTAAGGGATATCTAAATATTCTCACATGCTGATATTCAATTTTAAGGATATTCTCCTGGCGTAGAACCGAAAAATAATTTTAATTTCAAAATTATTTCGAATCAGAAGAAATATAAAACATTAATTACTACTCGAACTCAAAGAGAAAGCAATCATGTAATCCAACTTATGTAGGGTGGAATAACCGGCTATCGCCATGTTTAGGAAAAAATTAAATTCATTTAATCATAACTTTTGAATCCTTGTTACAAGATAAGTCAAATTTGACACAAAGTTACTTAGATGTATTGGCTCTAGATACGTGAAAACAATAATCCTAGAACATAACGCTGGACTACTTAAAAAACTGATATTTATTAATAATGCAAAAATAACCATTTCGTCGCCACTTTTTACCACTTTTCGCCAGTTTTGTAAAATTTGTAACCACTTCTCGCCACCCACTTGAAAAGAACCACACTCGGTTATTTTAGGCAATGCTATGGAAAGAATACATTCACCATTTCTCTTTCCTTGTGATCACTTTATTATTACTCTCTTTAAATGATTTTTCTTCACTTTTATTTGAGAAATCAAATTATGGGGCTTTTGCAGAAAGTAAACAATGCGGATTTGACAACTGAGAATGTACGAAGTGAAGTTAGCGTCGCCTATTGAAAAGATATGGCGACAGGTGGTAAAATCAATTCCAGAATATTACCACTTCTCGCTATGCCTCATTTTTATACAAAAATAATATAAAATTAAATATTAATTGACTAAATACAAATTTTATGTATTCCACAAGTGCAATTAAATATTCAATAGACAAATTATTTATCCAAATAGGTATTTTTGGCCTGATGAAAATTTGACGACACTTAGTACATTTGGTAAGAGATGTTGGATTCGATGCACTTGCTTAAAATATTGCTCTAAAAAGTGATCAAAATCGTGAATCCAAAACGAATAATTATTATTTTTCGATTCTATGCGTAGAAGCAGAAACAATACAAAAAAATTGCGACTCATTTATTTCATAAATTGCGAAAAATAGCGATTTCAATGTAAGTGGCGAGAAGTGGGGCACTGGCGAGAACTGGTGATTCCACCCTAGTCAACATTATCTAAGACCACGTTTTTTTGGTTTATTTCGAAAACGGCTCCTACGATTTTTTTTCATTTTCGAATATGTTTTAGAGGTATTTCGTCCTTAGATACCTATGTTCGAAAACCATTTCTATATCGAATTTTCGAACATAGAAGTTTCACTACTTTGGAGGACCTTATTTTCAACCGATTTCCTTAAAGTTGGATTGTTTTTTGAAAGATTTTGAAATTTCCAACTCGACTGCATCGGACTAAATCGGTCATGAGTTGGTATACTACCCGTAAGTGATTTACTTTTCTCGGATTTACTTTTTTACTTGTTCGAAAGCTTGTTACTCATCCTAAAATATTCCAAACCTACTTTTCTTAAGCAATTTCTTATTTCGGAATGTCTTTTTAAATTTATCAATCATTTTAATAGGTAGTAAAGCGTGTACCTTACAAAGCATGCTGAAAATTAATACATGGATAGCTCTTTGTCATGAGTTCGAGCACTCCGCAATAAGTTAAGACGCTTTGCCATCTATTTTTTTTTTAATTTTAAGATTGTAAAATTTTCAGTTGCAAACCTTCTAGGTCTAATTTGAAATATCAGAAAATCTGTAGGTTTTCTTTGTACTTACTGTATAATATTTTCTGTGGATTTACGTAGATTTCACGCAAATGCGCTTTAAATTTGTAGAAAATCTACAGTTTTTTCTGTCTAATTTCTAAAGCTTTAAATTAAGTACAACAACTTGAGAAGTCTTAAAATATTTAAACTTCAAAATTTTCAAATTTTCGGATATATTTGTAGTTAGTATAGCTCTCGACATCTTATTACCGGAAATATCGCCATATTTAATTATCCAAGATCCAAGCTCAACCACCCTGGAAGGCCTATTTTTCTTGGAATATTTTTTGGAAGGTCTTGAAATTCCAAACCCGATTGCATCAGTCACAATCGGTAAAGTGTCGGTAATAAGATTGATTTTAAAAATTCTGTTTCCGCCTTTTTACTGCTCGAACTCAAAGAGAGAGCAGTTATATAATCGTCTTTTTTTTCAACGTTTCACTGTTCTGGAACTTAAACGGTAAGAGATACCGACTTCCAGTCTTCGATGACCCTCAATAAAAAAAAACAATATATCTCGACGTTTTTTTCCTTCCCCCCCCCCTCTACTCCCTGTAAAACCATGTTTTTTTCGGTTTTTCTCAAAATTAGCCCAAGATTTTTCAATGATTTTCGGATATGTTTAAGAGTTAGTCCAGGCGAACATTTCGCCCAAACATACCTATGAGCGAAAAATTCGCCAATTTGAATTTATTGAAGGCAAAGGTCAACCACTTTGGAAGGCTAATTTTTCAACCGATTTGGTTGAATTGGGATTTTTTGGAGAGGTATTGAAATTTCAAACCCAGGTGCATCGGTCTTCATCGATAATGAGTCGGTTAAGTACCGATTTTTTGATTTTCAAATGCTTTTGTGATTTATGAATCAATTTGATCTTTAGTAGATCAGTAATATCAAAAGATCATGCAAAAAAACTAATTCACGGTGAGCTCTGTCTCGTGAGTTCGAGCATTCCGCAAAGCTGGGACGCTTTGCCTTCTCTTTTAAACGGTGACTTTAAAATTTTTAAAGTAAGAAGCTAGTTTTAAAAATTAAAAAGAGTACAGACATTTTGACATTTTTAAAACTCAAATTTTAAAAAATAAAAATTGTCTAAATGAATTTGACATATTATATTTTTAAGCGTTTATCTCTATCGCTATTCTGCAGAACAGAGGTGTGCAAGAACCGTTTTAAACCGAACAAAGTCAACGTCAATGGTCAATACGCTACCTGAACAAACTTCTTTTGACGTTTATTCGGTTTCAAACGGTTCTTGCTCTTGCACACCCCAGCTGCAGGAATTCAATATTGAAAATATACATTTTTTTTTTAATTTTTCAAATTTGAATAAATTTCGATTATATAGGTGCCCTTTGTTCCTCCTAGTATTAGATGAGATTTTTTTGTCTTACGGCCTCTATACATTGAGAGCAAGACGTTACGATTGCCAATGCTCACATGGCCTGTTTGAATAGTTTTTATCTTAAGGCCTCTATACATTGGGAGCAATTTTTGTCAAAAATTGAATTTTTGAAGGAAATTGTCTGCAATGTAGGTGAAAACGTCAAAATTCTGTCAAAAATACGATTTTTGACGAAAATTGCTCCCAATGTGTAGAGGCCTTTAATTCAAAAAACAATTTAAAAAAATGGAAAAATGGTATCATCTTTTTTTCTAGGAGACTCCTCTACCTGCCTCTGTCCAACACTCAATTGTACCTGTCGCTTGATGAGTGGCAACCTTAATCAGGCTCCTGCACAAAGTTTCGTCCAAACTCCCGCGCATTTCGGCTACTCGGAGTCATTTGGCGTGTCCATTATGACTCCTCAGCAGACACCACAGCAATCATCCACCTACTGGAGCCATTCCCAGGCACAATTCACCGGAAACCAATTCCCCTCGACTTACGGTGACTGCTCTGTCGAGATGAACGTGGGCAATCAAATGGAGATGACCGGTCAGCATGATCTCTACCAATTCTCACCACTGTCCGGAGATCTCTTTCAGCCGGAGGAGATCTTCCAGCTGGATCAACCCCTGAAGCCACCTGGAGGCTTGAACAACTCCACATCGCCGCCCACTTTGCTGGACCTGGGCAGTGGCACTATTCAGCAGCAGAAAGGGATTTTTCCGGATGAAGAGAGCACCAATAACAGCTCCTCCAGTCGCAACAATGAATCTAGTCCACATCACTATGAGGCAACAGTCTTCGGACAGGGGCATTTTCACAACAACAACAACCAGACGCACGCTGGATACTTCTGCGATGCGTCCAGTCACAATGAACCTCAGCACTTTGTCCAATTGGAATCAGACGTGCGATTCGCAAAGTCAGAAAACTTCTACTCGATGCAGGGCTATGAAGTGACAAATGGCATGGAGACTGGAGATGGATTCCGGATGAGAAGGCGACATGAGGATCCCATGGCCAGAATGGATCTGTACGCACAGCCTCCGGTTGCAGGAAGTGAAAGAGGATTAGAGGACAATTCTGCATATTACGACATATCTTCGCAGTATTCTCATGCATCCTTTCACACTTCCGACTATGCCGTAGCCAATACCAACAATAACCACATAATGATGCCCCAGGATGCTTCCCATCAGGCCATGGAGAATAATTTGCACTTCACAATCTCACTTAATGATCACAATTAGGATTCAAGGATAATACAATAAAGGTCTTCAACTTTAAATAATTAACTGAGAATAAAAGAAAAATGGTTGTAACAGTGATAAATTCTTTTATTAGGCCCAACGCACAATAACTTTTGTTTAGTAAACATGTTTTTGACATTTCAATGAGAGTGAGTGAGATCCAGATCTAGTTGTCTCTTTCATTCTCATAGGAAAATTTGAAAACATGTTTACAAACAAAAGTTATTGTGCGCTGGGCATTATTTTGTGACTTATCATTAAACACGAATCTAGTAAATTGTACGATTAATTAATTTTGTCCAATTGATGATCCATCAATTTATTTAGTAACCAAGAACTAAACAGCACAGAAATGTTTGTTGTAAAACATTTAAAAAACAAATTATACATATTTTATGAAGTGAGATTTTCTAATTGAAGAATCTTTATAGAATAACAAAATCTATTTTCTGAAATAGAAAAGAATAAGGACGAAACGTAAATTCCAAAATCAATAATAATTTCAATTGAAAGGGCTGTAAATCTATTTGAAAATTTAAAAAAATGCATAACTTTGAGTTAAAATGATTTTATTAAAAAAATCTAGGGGAAAGTGCTCTCCCTTCGAACGTTCATGCCTTCGAATAATGTGAATTTGTTTTATTTTTCGTAAGAGATTTACACAAAATTATCACGGAATTATCAACAATTGATGATAAGGCAACTAATATTTGATAGAAATGTGTAAGTCTCTTAGGAAAACTAAAAGAAAATTCACACTATTCGAAGGCATGAACATTCGAAGGGAGAGTACTTTCCCCTAGTGATAAGCCTACTCTGAAAAAAAAAAAATGTTTTGTCAAATTAACAAGACAAGTTTGTAAAAAGAATGTTCTTCCATGGAAAAGTTTTGTTAAATCGGCGGCCAACTGGATCTTGTTAAAAGTTTGTCAAGAGGATGTTTTTCCTTTTTCCATATAAAATGCAAGAAAATGTTTTGTCAAATTGGTAAATAACATCCTTTTGACAAAATTTCGACAAAATCCATTTGTTCGTTTGACAAAACATTTTTTTTTTTTTCAGAGTAGATTAACTTATTGTAGTTGAGATTCTTAACGTGAGCACACTCGGATTGCATTTAAATTCGATTTGGAACTAAAGACGAGAGATAAACAGCAATTTTGAATCAAATTTCTGAAAAATTGCAAACTTATTATTTAAATCAAAATATCTATGATGTAAATGAACTGACGGATAGATGATTGTGGAATACAGACTAGGACTAGAATCTTCTTTAATAATTATCTTCCAAGGTAAAAAACATAGCGGCTCAAATTTTTTTCTTTAGATAGCCTCCAAAGACCTTCTTCAATGTCGTAAGTTTCTTAGAATTCGAACAAGGAATTTAGAAAATAAAAAAATATCGAAATTTTTAGCCCTATTTTTGAAATATTTTCCTTGCAGAAGATAACAATTATTACCTACTTATTTTCCAAAATTGATGCACTGGTGAATATTTTCTAAATAATTTGGATTTTTTGAATACGAATCCGCTGTCTATTTCAGAATTTCACAAAGGTTCTTTTCTCCAGAAATGCTTTTATTTAAAATGGCCACTTGGGGCAAAAAGTAACAAAAGGTATACAGCAAAAAGTAACAAAAAAGCGAAGCAATTTCTGATGTCTCACGGCGAAAAGAAACGTCATTATCATTCGTGTGTTTTTTCTGAAATAGCTTGAAAAGCGCTTTTCTCGTTTTCTCACTTTTCTCGCAGAGAAAACGGTGTTACAAAGGTGTAGATGAATAAATTTTCTATGAAAATATATCCTCTACGTATTTTTTTTTCAAATTTACGGAAGCCCGTAGTGAAGCGAATCAAAATATGATAATACCCAATGTCTGGTACTATTTGACCCAGCATGGTCACAAAATTACCTTTTAGAAAACAGCTCGATAAATATATTTCCTTACAAAATAGAGGAAAATTACTATCACAAAGTTGCAGAGCGATAAATTTCCTATAAACTGCGCTATTTAGACATTTTTGAAGCGCTCGAGTAGCTTGTATAAATAAAATATCCGTTTTGTTACTTTTTGCCCCAGTCTCCCCTACTGCTCTCTCCGTAGAGTTCGAACAGTAAAATTGAATTGTCCGAAGCTTGAGTTCTCTGAAGGTAGCGCGCTTTCGGTTAAAAATCGCTTAAGCACGTGTCGAGATAATAAAGTTTATGAGGCCATTTACATCGTCGCATTAGATTGAGATTGGATTGTCCCAAAATCCGAATCCAATCTTGTCTGTTTACATCGTACTGTTTAGATTGAATTGGATTTTTAGCGGGATGCCATTTTTGTGAGGTTAAAAGTAATATTTTCTATTTTTAAGTTGGATATTTTGCTTAAAATTCTTAAATTTAACTACACAATTTGCTTAACATTTACGTTCATATCCTTGTTTAAGGAACTCTGCAAAAACTTCTTGGTTGCGATTTTTTTAGAGTCTATCGTCACAACAACCTCCTTCTCCTGTTCAATTTAGAATACGAGGAATACGAGCTTAGTCTCCTTGCTTTGCCACCTCTTTTAAACTTGTCGTTGCCCATATCCTTGCACAATACACAAAAAAAAGTCCTGAAAATTTTATTTTGTGCGACTTCCTTTCCAAAACAACACAAATGATGACACGTCAAATAATTTCGTCAGATATCTTTAAGTTTTCTGCAGAAAATATCTACACCTCTGCAGAAAATCTGCCGAAAAATCGGTAGATATTCCTACGAATTTTATTTGGGCTTGGGACAAAATTCGTCAGAAATTTTTCCAGATTTTCCGACGAATCCTGGTGCATACTCTGACGAATTTCTGTAGATATTTTGCCGATTTTCTGTAGATTTTTCTACATTCCAGACTTTCCAGACAGCTGTGTCAGAAAAGATGGAATATTTTTCACTGAAGTTTGCAAAATTCAATAGAGTTATTCTTGGTGATTTCACAGTGTTTATATAAAATGAAGAATTCTGCGACGCCGTGTTCTAAGTAGAGAATAGTGAAGTGAAAACTTTAAGCAGAATGTCAACCTAAATTTCGTGTTTTTGTATCATTCAATTGGCGATTTTTAAGAAATTAGTATTTTTGCTTGAATCTTTTCACTTATCTAAAATGTTTAATCGGTAATGTTAGTTAAGCAAAGCATACCATTTTCTTTGTAACTTCTACAGTTTCTTCATAAATCAACAATATTTTTGTTGAGAAAATGGAGACTATGCAGATTTCCAATGCAGAAATTCTGCAGAAAATCTGCAGAATTTCTCTGTATGTACTAAAATATACCGTTACAAATCAAAAAACCTCAGAGTAAAATCGGCAGGTCCCAGCGAGCACCAAATGCTAACCGAATGCAATTCAGCTGAAAACATATGTATTTTCAGCTGAATTCTGCTAACCTTGAAACAAAATTGGCGATTCAGTGCCATTTCCATATATTTGGTTAGCACTTTTTGTTCGACAACTGCTGATCAGTCAGCAAATTTTTGCTAGTCGATTCAGCAAAAATATGCTGAAAACGCTACTTTTTTCAGCTAAGTGTGCTCGCTGGGGTAGAGCAATGATTTGACGGGTCTTAAAGATATCTGACGAAATTATTTGACGGGTATTCTTTCACACTCTTCTTCTTCTTTTAAACGTCAAAACAAATTCAATTTAGCTCAATCGAATTTGGAGTGAAAAAGGATGAGATAGACTAATGTAAAACATTTGATTTCACTCATTTTGATCTAAAAGGTGTGCCTGGGCTATAAAGGTCTAACCCATTATTCGCAAGAACGTAAAAAAGATGCAAGATTCTAAATCCGGAATCTTTTAATTTATTTTTCAAATTCTGAAGCCCATCTGTAGGTTATAAAGATTCCCTATTAGAAAATCTCATTTTCTCTACCATTTTTATTTAAATTTTTATTTGTACTTGACAACTTGACACAGAAAGCTGTAAATATTAAATTAGAATTCACTAATCATCGCTCTGAAAATGACTATTTCACTAATTTATTACTCAACATCTCATTCTTAAAGGGAACGATAACAATTTTGGAAACTGAGGCAATTGTAATTAAACATAAAACATCAATTTCTTTTTAAATAAACAAAATGTTAAACCATGTTATTTAAGAAAATTTGTAGAAAGAATTTTAGAGTAGGATCCCTCAGAAATAAAAATATGTCAGGATTTGTAATGGATTTTATGTTTCTTTTTGTAAATCAATTTTTGAGAATTTTATTTTGCTATTTTATGGTTGTTTATGAAAATTTAGAAATGTTGTATATATTGCACGTAGGATGTTTTATTGAAGTTTGACTATTTCAGTCAGTATTAGTCGAAAAGAAGCTGAAAGTTTTAGTTGCACGAGACAAGTTGCATTGGAAATTGCACAGTAGTTGCATACGACAAAATGCGAAACCATGCAAATGTCCACTGGAATCAACAAAAAAACTCTTTTAATCTCTATCACCGGAGTTCTTCATTGAAGAATCTCTGTCTGTAGTTCATCCCATTGTATGATCTCACTGAGAAAAGGACAAGTTTACAATAAAAAGAAAAATCAAACTGCTTAATGTAAGAATTCACTGTTTTTTTTTCTCTTTTGTATTTTCTCACAGCTCAAAGGTGATAAGAGATGTTCTTCCCGAATTTTGTCATCACAATATCATCTTATACCTATTTCAAGTCACTTGTAAATTTTACTAAATTTTAATCGCAAAAAAAATTGAACTAATTTGAAAGCTTCTCCTGGACTTCCTTGAGTTTCTTCTCTTTGGCCATCTGTTTCTTCTTCTTTAACTCCTCCAGCTCATACTGATTGAGGTAGGCAAGAAAGATTGTCCACAGAAGACTTCCAGTCGCCACAAATGGCACCCGATTGCGTTCTGGGACATAGGCAAAATTAATGGTTTGGAAAATTGGCCAGAAACACACAGCCACTTTCCACGCTTTTGGCACTTTTTCAGCTGTCTCCTCCATGGCCTCCCGTACACCTTTACCCTCCATCAGGGGCATGAAGAAGAAGAAGGCGCACATGGCCAGAGGTCCATAGGTCGCCTGCTCAATCAATGCCTTCTTCATGCCAGAACGTAAATTCGTTGCTGGCCACATTCGAGATGAAAATCGAACCCACATGTAAAGCGTTGGAGCTACAAAGAATGTTCCGTAGATTGAAAATCTCAGGCATCTTCTATAGTCGAAAGTATCTGGAATAAAATCGTTAATAAAAACTCTAATGAATTTTTTGTCTTTGTGTTACTTTATGGGCAAAATTAGAGAATTTTTATCAGGATGAATACTTAATTATGAACACGATTAACAGCTGTCAGAGACGTTTTATTATTTCCTATAACATATTAAATTAAATGAAGGTTAATTATTGTTTAAGAATTTTCATAAAAAATTCTAAATCACATTAATTGATGAAAATAAGAACTAATTTAGGACACCTTTTAGATCAGGAAAATTTCATGAAATGAAATACGAAACCCTTTCTTTCTCATATGTTTTGAATATGGCTATCTCATTTTTTCGCATACCAAATTTGATTGAGCAAAATTGAATTTGGAGTGATGTTTAAAAGAAGAAGAAGAGTGCGAGAGAATGAAATAGACATATTCAAAACGTGTGAGAAAGAAAGGGATCCGAATTTTGACTTCATGAAATTTGCCTGATCTAAAAGGTGTGCCGGAGGCATAAGAAAACTATTCCAAAATTTTTAGTCCAATAAATAAACTTGAGAAATCAAAATTGAGAACAGTTTCCACTGCCATTCGTGGGAAAAAGCAATGCCACTTTGCGAAGTACAGTAGAGCCCCGCTATAGGCCATCGCTCTATAGTCCACAATTTCTCGACCGTTGATTTCAAAACACTGACTTTAAGTCAGGTTGTGTTTTCTAGTACGCGACATGCAATGTTGTCATAATTATTTTAATATTTTTGGTAAACTTTATTGAGTAGTTGTGATAATATTGTGATCCATAATGAAGAGAGCGAGGACAAGTATCACAATCGCAAAGAAAGTGGAAGTCGTCGAGCAATTTCAATACTAAAAGTCGTTGATAATTTTAAAATATGACATGGACTATAGTACGACCCAAGTGTCAAATTTGGAACCAAATGTGGCCTATAGCGAGGCTCTACTGCAGAGGTGTGCAAGAAACCGTTGAAACCGAATTAACGTCAAAATAAGTTTGTTATAGTAGCGTTTTGACCATTGACGTACATGTTTCATTTGACGTTAATTCGGTTTCAACGGTTTCTTGCACACCTCTGCTCTACTGTAATACTTCATAAATTTTTCGAACATTTATTGTGCTATTCTAATGAAAAATGAGTAGGGGAAATGCTTCTAATTTTGTCCAGTTTCTTATTTTGGACACTTTGAGGATAACATTGGACACTAAAAATAAATTGATTAAAATGATGGATTTTTATTCCAATATTTGATGTATAATGAATTCTATCTAAATATTTGTTCTTTTTGGAAGATTTTAACACTAAATACGTTAAAATTTGAATATGATTTGAGTTGAAATTGCTTTGTTGAAAATTCAGTGTGAGCAATTGCTTACGAGAAATATGACAGAACTTCGTGGCTTACTTCAGTCTTATTTAGTTTTGGCGAAGTACTAACAAAGTTTGTTCGCTGTTTTTGAGTGATATTATTGAATATTCATTGAATATTGTGTTGATTCACGTTACTGATGATTTGTACATTTGACCTGAAGTGAGATTTGCCTTGTGAATTATATTTTTCATGTGAAAAATGGGAAATTTTTTAAGACATTCACCAGTGAGGTGATGATTCTTATTTTGGACAGGTGTTTTTCTCACGAAATTTCGTGAAGTTTTAGCTTTTGTGATGACTAGGTTGGACAAATGCCTGGAGAAACAAAGGAGCATCATCTCTACGAAAGAGATGCAGTGAGAAATGCCTTGAAAGGCTCCCGGAAAGGGCAGGGAATGAGCGAATCCGCACGTACTTGGAGTACCGAAGTCAACTCACTTTAATGAATGATATGGAAAGTTTCTGGGCTTCTTGTGACATTCCACGTTTCCCTTACATGACCAGGAAGAGGACTTGGTAAAATTGGTTCATAAAATGAAGAACAATGGGCATCCTGTTGAGGCGGATTATCTGTCCAAATTTACAGACAAGTTGTAAAAATTAATAACCAAGTTGTCCAAAATAAGAGTCAAATTCACCTCTACATATCAATTCATTTTTAAACGTATTAAAACTAATTTTAGTAAAAATGAGATGATAAATAGCTTGCCAAGTTTCTAAACAATCCTTCTGAAAAGAGAGTAACAAGAAAAGTCATTTAGTATTGAAAATATGGCACTTCAAACTTAGGATATCGATGCTTATATGCAGACTGTCCAAAATTATAAGCACTTCCCCTATGTTTTTTTCTTTTAGAACTTTACTGTTCTCAATTGGTTCTTCATAATCGATAGAAGTTTTTCCAATAATGTACCGTGGAAAAGATAATGCAAAGTAGATTTCCATAAAAATAACTATTTTTCATACAATTCATTTTTCTTAGAATAAATTGGCTATAAGCGTTGTCATTTTTGACAATCTTTAATGGGGAAATACTTAAAAATTTTATTCTATATTTTTGAAAATGAAAAAAAAAAAGAATTTTATAGAGAATATACTTCAACGAACACACCGAAAGGGTTTTCCCCTTTATTTTTAAAATCTTATGATACAGTGCTGTCTCTCTATATGCACACTCTCTATATGCACATGCACAGCTTTTGTGTCGGTTGCATTCAAAATCAATTTGTTTACATTTTGACAAAGTAATAAAGAAAATTATTTTCTTGGTAACTAATTTTTCTTGTTTTTAATTTTCTTAATTTTATTTTTTTCTGTCTCATATTATATTTAAAATAACACGGGAAATTCTAGAACAATAAAAAAAATATAATTTATTAAAAGAAAGAAAAAAACCGTTGGGAATTTCAAAAAAGTTGTGCATATTCAGAGAGAGAACTGTCAAAAAAAGTACCCAAACTGTGCATATAACGAGACAGCACTGTAGTTAAATATTGTTAAACTTAAATTTAGAAAATTTGAATCGTGGAAGAAAAATATTAATCGCAAAAATATAAAAAAGAAAAGAATGTTGGAAGGATAGTTACGAATTTTTTTCTCTGCCTAGGGGAATATAGGCAGGCTTCACACGTGTGAGCTTTCGAACGATGCGAATTTTCTCTTTATTTCCAAAGAATTGGTTCCACAGTTCTTAGCCATAAGTTAAGTATTTATAAACCTTATCGTCATTGTAAAAATAGGCAGCCAAGCCCTTCTTTTCTAGGTGCTAGGATCACAAATATATTGGCCCAAAATAGGTAATTTTGATGGCGCACATTTCATTTGATTTCTCATAGTTAAACTCATTTCTAAAAAAAAATCACTTACACAGTGGATGAAGAGTATACTTGAGATGATATTTACGTAATAATTTTTTGAATCGGAGGGAAATTATTTTCACGGTGGCGGAAAATTCACAAGTACTACAATGTGTGTGGCTTCAAACACTGAATATGGGAGCGTTCGCACACCCATCAGACAACTCCAGCTTGAAAATCATAACCTCACTAAAGCCTCATTAGCCACAGTGAGACATTCGTGGTCATTTCCTCTTCGACAGGCGTATAGTCTCCTTCCAATCTCCATGAGACGACGGTTATTGACAGTGTGAACCGTGTAAACATGTTCATGGTCGATTTTTCGATATTCATTTGGAAGAAAAAACCGTGCTTCAGAAATGTGAAAAAAGGTGTTTTAAAGATCTTCTTTTAGTGCAGTGATAGTTTCCGCGGGTTCACGGGGGTACAGTATAACAATCGAAAAATAATTTTTAATTGTAGATAAAATTTGTTTCTAGAAAAAAAGCAATGACGAACCCAAACCCCATCGTGTGAACGCTGTCCCCGGGGGCAAGAATCGCACAAATCGTCATATTTTTTTTTTTCATTTTCCTGTCCAGGAAAAACCAACAATTCTGTGAGAACTAGGCATGCATAGAAACCTAAAAGATCAGAGAACTTTTTGGTGTAATGCAATTCACTGCCCATTTTACAATTTAGTCAGAAAAAAAGTCCTGAATATGGAGCATGAAAAAATGTGCGAAGGCTGCCTACATTCCCCTATATTCGCTATAATTTTTTTTAATCTTCTAAAAGTATTGTCAAAAAAAATTTTTTCAACAAAAAAATCCAGACTTTACGATTGGGAATGGTTTCTAAAGTCATTTTTTAGATCATTCTCTACAGAAAACATATCAATGCATAATTTTTGATATTATAATCATTAAAATCATGATTATAATTTATACAAAATTCACAAATAATTTCATAGACAAAATTCCATAGGAATTTTGAAAAAATAAATAAATAAAATAAAAGGAAACCGTTTTTGCTTTTTACTCCATTTGTTGAGAAACTAATAAATACCAGATTTTGATAAAAATTTTACAAGAATCTTGTGTAACAATCTTAGTGAATTTGGGTCTAATAATTGTTCCATTGTTGGAATCACTAATTTCTTTATATCTGACGTTTGAAAGCCTAATCGCTGTTATTTGAATTTAAAATCTCTTTTCTATTTTACTGATTGGTTTATTTTTTATGAATGTAAAGTTGCTTATTTAAAAAAAAATGCCACTATTAAATTTTATTGCTCGAACTCAAAGAGTGAGCAAAAATATCTTCATTTCTTTGCAAGAGAAGATTAAATTAAATTAATTAAATTAAATTAAATTAAAAAAAGAAGTATAAAATATTTTGATATGTTAACTTGTTCATTTACCTCTTTAGAAGATTTAAACATTTAAAGATTTGAGGTCTCGTGTTCACTAAATCGAGATAACTAGTGAAAATGGTGAAAATAAAAAATTATATAGAAGATGTACATAAATATAAAGAAAAGTTTTTAATCCACGAGCTTAGTTTAAAAAGACTTAAAAAAAATTTGCAAGCTACGTATATTTTGTCTGAAGGACTCTTATATTCTTAACACAAAAATTAGTAGAACCTTTAATATATTTTTAGAATATTATAACAATATTCTTCTTGTCTTTCAGAAGCATTAAATAAAACAATAAACAATTAAATAATGATAGACTATTTACAAAAAAAAGCTTTTCTTATTAACGATGCCCGATTTCCCTCCGTCCCGACAAAAGTCATACGTTTGCTAATACATTTTATATGAAAGAATGTACGACTTTTTTTGGGACAGAGGGAGTATTAAATCTAATAATTATTAGATTTAATTTTCTTTCTTTTTCAATAATATGGGATATTAATTCACGAACATATTTTTTGTACCTACGAAAATCCTTGCGAAATAAATAAAATTAAATCGTTTCATTTTTTTTTATGAAAAAAGACTGCCATAAAAAAGGTTTTTGAGCTACCCCGCTCTCCCCTATCCTCTTCATCACATAACATTTGAAATGCTTTCTTGCTGTTGAACTGTTACAAGATGCATTTGGCGCCCATTCAAAAAAGAAATTGCTCATGAGTCGTAGTAAAACAGTTGCATTCATTGAGAAAGAGAAAACGAGATAGACAGAGTTTTGGCCATGAATCAGTGGCGTGCTCAAGGTGCGTTGATGCTTTTTTTTTAGTGGAAAAGGGTACAATAGAACTAGAACTAGAACTCACCCCATCGTCTGCCAGCTATTGTCTGCTGAACGAGTGATCCCATGGGCCAGATGATGCTGTACGCAATCATCCCGCGGAGGATGGGATACTGTGACGTCACTAGTTTCAATTTTCTCAAAAAGACACTCATTTTCGCGGCTACGGACTCAATACCAAAAACTATGAAGGGAAGGTCACGATATCATAGTAAATTTCACAATTCTGCTTATTTCTTCGTGAGAATTCTTTATGTAATTCTCAGTCATACGGCAAATTTTGTTCACTACTGGCACAATTTGCTGGTCCGAATCGTTGGCGGATGGTCAATTTGGTGAGTTAATGCATGAGAACACGAGAATTTTGACGCTCCAACGTGCGTAGCGCATCGATGAAGACTGCCGAACAAATTTCACTGACTAAATGTGACGAATTTGTTGCGTCATGGCAAGCTGGGAAACATTCATGAGAAATTTAGCGGAATTCTATTTGAGGGTTTGCGCAGAAGTTCGTACGTTTTTCTGAGAAAAACTTCTTTAGAAATTATTATGTAATAATAAGGGTAAAGATTAAAATGACGGGTCAACGGTTTTATTTCGAATTTTTGATGCTTTTTTAGCGGTCCTGACGAAAGTCTGCCGAATTTTTACTTGGCCAAAAGAGATTTAGGAATCCAAAATAAATTGTCTAATTATTAAATTTGATTTTTACTAATAAGATAATAATTCCACTTACCAAAATATTGCACATAGGGTAATTGTCCTAATTCAAAACCATTTCCAGACGCTTTAACTTTGACAGAAGATTCATCACACTAAGTTCATATTTTTTTGAAGAGAATTACATAAATTTGCTCCTTGACTCTTCTAGAATGTTACTGTTTAGTGAAAATTATTTAGATATAATTTGAAAACGTCTTAAATACAAGAAAAATACGCGAGCGTAAAATTCTTCTATTGGAAACATATTAATCCAAATGGAGACAAGGGAAAGTTTCTAATTGGAGACAAACAGTGTAAGTGAAACCGCGACGAAAGTCTTCCAAAACTTTGTTGAGTTGCTCCTGAGTGCAGGATTTGTTCTTATTCCTGGTCTTTTTTCCTTTCCCATCTAAAATAATAAGAAAATCTCTCCAAAAAATCATATTTCCGGGGTTTCCTATTGAAGTATTTGCAGACACTTCAGAAAAACCCTTTTTGTTCACGAAATAGGTAATTATTTCATTTGAAAATTTCACGTATCGTTAACAATATTAAGAATAGCACTTCATTTATTTAAAACGATTAAACAACAGTCACTTCATTGTATTTTTCATTAGAAAACATGGTTGTTTAATAAAAAGTTCGATGGTGAAAACGTACACTTTTAATTTTTCTCAGAAATTTTTAAATTAATATTCGTGAATATGAATGTATTTGCGCTTTTTTTGGAGCAAAATTAACTAAATAATGAAAATGTGGTATAGAAAATATATAAATATAATAATTTAGTACTGTATTTATCGTGAAAACAATGATGTTTCCATTTGGAGCAGGTTTTGAATTAGCTTAATTTACCCTATTATGTGATATTATGTAATAAAATGACGCGTCAACGGTTTTATTTCGAATTTTTGATGCTTTCGCGAAATAAAATTCGCGGGATATTCAGAACATTGCCGCTCTGAATATGGATAGGAAAGTGAGCGTGTATGACAGCCTGCTGATACGCGTTTTGCAATAGTGTGCGAGTTTTAGAATGCTCAGTTGTTTGCATGCGGGATGCTCCCAGATTTTCTTAGTTTTTCGCTAATTTCTTAAATTTTTGTGAAAAAATAACATTCAAATTACTTAAAACAAATTATTTTTTAACATATAGTGATGAAAAACTAGTGAAAACAGTCCAAGAAATGGTTAAAATCGCTAAAAGAACATAACCTAAATTTGAAACATAACCTAATTTTGAAATGTCAAATGGACTCCGATATTTTACTTCGAAAATGGGGCCTAAGTTATTAAATAGGCCTTCGAAATCGGTAAATTTTGTTCTGTGATTCATGTGCAAGTAGTTTTCAGTGATTTTTACTCGAAATTAAGTCAATTTTTAATAGTTTTAACGCAATCAAAATACACCAATAACTCCCTGATAGTTAACTCTCGGACGGACTTTATGCAATAATGGAGCCTCATTTGCTTAGTAGATCGTCAATAAATGTTAGAAAAATGATTCCTTCGATCATCTAAAATAGGTTTTCAGTAATTTTAATGTTTTTTTTTTAATTTTAAAGAAATTAAGTAATTTTTGTGTAGTTTTGAATGACACAAAATACGTGAATAACTCCCGGATAGTTCATTCCCTGACGTTTTTTTTCCCACAAGGTTGAGGCTTAGTTGCACAGTTAATCGTGATTAAATGTTGGAAAAGTAAATCTCTGGATAGCCTAAGACGAATTTTAGTAATTAAACCCAGAAATTCAGTGATTTACTCTGCTAGATGTTATAAAATATTGCTTCGATAAATACAACATTGAATATATACCTCCGGGAAAATTTCAAAATGATGAACTGGAAAAAAAGATTTGGGGAATATCGCAAATATTCGGGATGCAATTATAATGTCTCATGCACTCAAGTCTTTGAAACAGAACGGAAAATTCGTCTAAGAGATGTTATGCAGGACAATCCTATGGTCATCTCGCAAATAAAGGAGAATAATGTAAACAAACAACTTGTGGACTACGTAAGGTAGTGCCAAGAAATTTTAAAAAGTGATTATTTGACCAGACGGCCTATCGATGACGACGCCAGAGATTATTTTGCAGAATTTGCTTCTCATTCGGCGATAAAACACATAAGATGCCAAGAATGAATATTTCTACTTATTGACGTAGAACATAATAATCAAAAGAACTATATGATGATTCTGGAGAGAGAAAATCTTGTTCATGCATCGGATGACGTAAAGTTTATGGTCTTTCACATGACCTGTAGTGTTGAAGAACTAGTGGAAAGCGACCGTAAATTTGAATTTTTCAAAGAAAATACCTTAAGTGCATTGATAGAAGTTACATTAGAAAGTGTTCGGTCGGAAGGTTTTGTAACTGATATTGAAAAATTATGTTCAGTATGTGGAGTTCTCAGTGAAAATATTGTTAAAATGGCCTTAATACCGATGGCGAATTTGCTTTTAAGCAATTACACAAAAAATTTGAACTCCAGCTTGGACGATAAAATCTCTGGCAAAGACAGACATTCTACCGTTTTTATAAGTCGCCGATAATTTTTTAAATAAAACTTGATTTCGACGGTTCCATTCCATACTATGCTATCTCAGAATGACAACATTTCAGGACAGCCATTTGAAGTTGGTGATTTCCTATGCTGCCCGTGTAAATTTTTTTCGAAAGTCTCAAATATCTCATTACCCGAACATCGGATGATCACCAAATTTTTACCAATTGTAGATCTCGGTTCCAGGAACAACATATCTCTCGGAGTAACATAAAGGTAAGTCGACTTAGCATAGTATGGAATGGAGCCGTCGATTTCATCTCCACTAAGGTTTTTCAATGTCTTTATTTTGCATTTCCTTTACAGCGTTTAAAGAAAAAAAATATCTAAAATGTATAATGCTTTAGGATAATAAATTTTGATAGAATTCGAAAAGTCTTATGATATAGTTCACAGGTGTGCAATAATCGTTGAAACCGAATAAACGTCAAAATAAGTTTGTTCTGGTAGCGCTTTGACCATTATTGACGTCCCGTCAAATCATTGCTCTACCTGCCGATTTTACTCGGAGGTTTTTTTGAATTTTAACGGTATATTCTAGTACATTCAGAGAAAATCTGCGGATTCTCGGCAGAATTTCTCCCTAGAAAATCTGCATAACCTCCATTACTTCACAAAAATATTGTTGATTTATGAAGAAACTGTAGAAGTTATAAAGAAAATTGTATGCTCTGCTTAACAAGCATTACCGAGTACACATTTTAGATAAGTAAAAAAACTGCGAGCAAAAATACTAATTTCTTAAAAATCGCCAATCGAATGATACAAAAACACGAAATTTTGGTCGACACTCTGTTTAAAGTTTTCACTTCACTTTTCTCTACTTGTAACACGGCGTCGCAGAATTCTTTATTTTATATAAACACCGTGATATCACTAAGAATAACTCTATAGAATTTTGCAAACTTCAGTGAAAAATTTTTCCATCTCTTCTGACACATCTTGTCTGGAAAGTCTGGAATGTAGAAAAAATCTACAGAATATCTACAGAAATTCGTCAGAGATTCGTCAGAAAATCTGCCGAAATATTCTGACGAATTTTGTCCCAAGCCCAAATAAAATTCGTAAGAATATCTACAGAATTTATCTGCAGATATTCTGTAGAGGTGTAGATTTTCTCTACAGAAATCTTAAAGATATCTGCAGATATTATTTGACGGGGTACATGTTTCATTTGACGTTTGTTCGGTTTTAACGGTTCTTGCACGCCTCTGATATAGTCATATTTCACCATGGAAACACGCAAATTGTTTTTTTTTTTAAGGAATTGCGCTTGCAATAAATGATGGAAAGTACGGAAAAAAATTTAAGAAAATCACACAAAATTATGTTAAAATACTTTTCTTTTAAAATTTTAAATATATTCCAACGACGAACGCATTGTGCTGCTGCACTGTGAACATATCAGAGCGGGAATGTTCTCTTGCACGTATGTGTGTAGTGTGACTTTGGCATCAGCAGGCTGTCATACACGCTAACTTCCGTATCCATATTCAGAGCGGCAATGGTCCTCTCATACAGAGTGAAAACTCTGTGTATGATGTACATTCCTATATTTCGCAAAATCGGGTAAATTTTGGTGGGATAGCCATGTAACGGCATCAGAATTGCATCACAGGTCATAAAATCTTCCTCTTTTAGACCTTTATTCCAAAAAGTGAATTATGCGAAAATGCATTTTAAGTCGAATACTGCGCTAAATTTTTATTACCATTATGCTCAGGAAGTTTATAAAACATCGTACAACTTATTGTTCTACAAATTGTGTTTTATTTGATCTAGTAAATATAATTAATTTTTTATGTTCTCCATTAACAATATTACTTAATAAATGCACTGTTGTGTTTTAATTTTAATATTTCGAAATGGCTAATCTGATTCTACGCTGTATGAAAGGCTATCTCCCTGGCCCTTTACGCTATAGCCTTGGCCCAAATCTTAACTTGTAATGTAAATCGTAAACAATTATAAACTACTGCATTCTGGCAAAATCACTAAAAAAAATTCTTTATTTTCTTTCGCCCAGATTAAGTATACATTCGATACATTCTAACATTATACGTGGAAATAGATATAAAAGTTGTGTAAACTTCTAATATTTAAAATTATGTAGTTGGTAGGAAACGTTCCAATAAGTACATTTTATAAGAAAAATTTGTTACTGTTTTCCTATTAAGACGGTTACAGGGATTTTCTTTTTAATGGAAATGCCATGCATGGGGGAAAACTCTAATAAATTATATATCAAAAGTACCATTAAGCATAACATTTCTGAAATATTTCGCATTAAAAACATTAAAAATTAACGATTAATTACCTCTTTGTCCTATTTGGCTGAGAGATTTTATTGAAACATTGAGGTTACGAGCAGTTTAACGTCAAAGGCCAAAAGGCGTATTTTGAATGTCAAATACGCAGAATTTTTTTTGTTAAAATAAAATTCAATTGCGTTCAGGAACTATCAAGTTTAACTTTTCACTGTAGAAGATCACACAGAATTGATCAGAGTCTATTTGAAGATATTCAAACAGATTTATTTGACACTTGAGTCAAATGACGAGACGGACGATACGTAGACTCTCACTCAATCGGCTCTTTTTCAATCGGGCGTCAAATTTTGTTGACAATTTTCACGCTTAATTATGAAGCTAATTCGCTCAAATTCGCTGTAGTTCTTCCTATTTTATCGTGATTCTTTATAATTGAGCGCTTTTTGTGGAATTTACAAAGGCTTTAACGCTCAATTCTATCGCTAAACCGGATGACATTTTGCCCCATATTCCCGATTGAGAGAGAGTCTACTGTACTTTACTTTGGCTAATGGACCCGAGTGAGTCCGACAGCCTTACATAAAATAGAAGAAGAAGAAGAAGGACGATATTCGCAGTAATTGCCGCGAGAGGGCAATTAGAACAGACAAAGAGACGAAAAAAACGATTGACAGGCTGTCAACAGCAGACTTGGACTAGACGCAGAATAAAATGGACGTAAATAAAGAGCTCAAAAGTTATTCAGAGTGTTTCAGTGAAAAAATAACAATAATGGAGTCTACAGAGTAAGAATCCTTTCAAAAGAACATCATCATTACCCAACCGGACGAGAAATATCAGAGCTTTCTCATTCAAGGTACCTTGTTTTTAAGTTCCATCGACATAACCTCATACTTCCTAACAATCTCTCAGCCAAGAGAATGAATTCGCAAATTCAATCAATTCAATCATTAAAAATCAATAATATTCCTATTGCTAAGAATCAATAGGAACAGATGTCCTTTAAATGGAAAAGAAATACAGTCAAATCACAATTTTTCTAAGGCTATTCCTCATCTCTTACTTCGATATGAAAGGCTTCGTCTCACTCTTCTCGAGATTCCCGCTCAGAGTCGGATCCGGTCGTCGTCTCTTGAAGAAGCCACACTTCCACATAATGAAGATGAGAATAATTAGCACCAGGATACCAAACACAATTGACACAATGTACACCCAAATAGGCACTGGACCATCTCCGCCCACATCCAGCAATTCCGGATACGCCAAAGTATCCACAGCTGCAGAATTATTTCCCCTTGGCTGTTCTATCCCATACAGTTCCGGAATGCTGATACTCGCCCTTGACACAATGTGAACCCGATCAACACGAGGATAGTCAGCGACAAGAGTTGAATTCCAGAGCCGGGCCTTAACATGGATATAAACTTCCGTTTTTCGTGGCATATTGTAGATGGCGCAGTGAATTTCTACACATTTGGCCGTCTTCCGGGCACAATCCATGTGCACCACGTCAGACTTCTTACCATCCTTGTCCACGAGGCTATCCGCTCGAATGACAACGGCATGATCTCTCCTCACGCGATTCACAGGAGCACTCTCAAACTTCGACGAGCCCATTGAGGATTTTTCATAGCTAGCAGCTGAGTACAAGGCGGATTTGTTATGTGTACGCCGAATATAGGGTTCTGGAGGCAGATCCTCATCCAAGAAACCACGTTGGAGATTCAGGGCACGCTTCTTAAAGCCCAGTGGATTAATTATCTTGTCACCACTCCTGAAGCACTCCCCAGATCCATTTGCACCTTCTATAGTCGGCTCTTCCTCAAGGTACAGAAGCCATTTGCCCTGCTCCTTGTCATTGGCCACCTGATGAGGCCATAAGATGCGAACGTCGACATAGGGAGCCTTCCAGGGTCCATCATTGTAAATCTGATATGTATGATGGACAACTGTTCCGACATCGTCAAAGTACTCCATTGCACTTTCGCCCTTGATTTCTCCACCGTAAAAGGACTGTTCCGGTCTGGCCCAGCCCTTGATGCTCACCTGAACCTGGAATGAAAAATATCTTACTGGTCAACAAACTTAAGCAAGAATAGACGACTCGTCGGATGCAAATGTGTTTGGACTCTGACCAGTCACAGTCTTTCAAACTAAAATAACAGCTATCTGGGCAACTGTACTTGAACATTTACGGAGACAATCAGGGTCAACATATCTATATCAAGACCAGTCAAGAAACAGCGCAGCCAGAGCATGTGTCAAGGAGATGGAAGGAACAGAGGGATTCTTCAAGTGACCCCTCAATGCAGCAGAATCTGGACTGGATGAATGTTGCTATAGCCATTCAAATCTTGAAAAACCACAAAGTTTCTGACGAAGACAACATCCCAGCAGAATTGACTAAATATCGAGGAGACAATGTTTAGCGACTGAAACGTGGCCACAGTTGTCCCAGTATGCTATTGCAAAGGCTTGCACCAGCCGTAGAGGATAAGCTGATCAGAGAGCAAGCTGGATACCGCTCTGGGAAATCGAGCTCTGGTTAGGTACTGAACCTCACTCAATTTATTGAGGACGGGTTTGAAGAAGGCAAAATCACAGGTGTTGCTTTCGTTGACCTCTCGGCAGCCTTTGACACAATAAACCACAGAATTCTCCTTTCCAAGATCTACAATCTTACAAATTACTACGGTCTTGCAAGGTTGATTGGGGTTCTTTTAGAGAATCGCAGATTCTTTGTTGAGTTCCGTGGTCAGAAAATCAGATGGAGATTGCAAAAAAATGGCCTGCCGCAAGGTAGTGTCTTGGCTCCAATCTTATTCAATCTACACAAATGATCAGCCACTGCCGTCTCCCTCCAAGGCCTTCTTGTACGCGGATGACTTGGCTCTAGCTGTTAATGCAAGCACGTTTCAAGACGTGAAATCCCAGCTTGAGACTTGCCTTGTTGAATTTTCGAAATTCTACAAGGAGAACCAACTAAAGCCAAATCCCTCTAAAACAGAGGTATGTTGTTTCCATCTTCGTCACAGGTGGGCCAAAACTCGGTTTAATGTAAGATGAGAAGGAAATATTCTAAAACACGATTTCACGACCAAGTATCTTGGTCCAAGGTTTTTTTCTGAACCGAAACATCTTCTCCATGGTCACAAGAAACCAAGAGCAGGCTGAAGTCTCGCAAGAGCTCCTTGCCACTCTGTCAAACCACTTGACCAATCTCCGGAGGAGGCCAGACTCAATCTGTGGAAGGAAGTCTTTCCACCAGATTTGGTCGAACTAACAAAACTGATGTTGGCAACCCCGCATGCCATTGACGTAGCCCGTTATTGGGCAAGACATGTGTGAATTTTATGCCTCGACACGATTAATAATAATAGTGAGTAAATAAGTAAGCCGAGAAAGAGGCGTTCGTCAACTTAGCCACTGCAGCGGGCAGAATGGGATTCAAAGTTAACGAGGGAAAGACAAAGTTCATAGCAAACGGCCCTGCGGCACCAAGATATCACCAGAATTTGAAGTCATCCAAAGCTTCAAATATGTAAAGTTAGAAGTCAATAAGCGAATTGCAACAGGGAATATGTGCTCCCTTGCTGCTTTAGGTCCATTGTCATTTGTGATTTAGAGGTAGTGCCAATGACCCAAGCTGAAGAGAAACCATCATTAATCTTCGAGAGGTGAATACTGAGACGGATCTATGACCTAATGAGGGAAACAATTAGTAGAGAGTACCATATCCGGACGAATCATGAGCTGGAACTTCTTTATGAGAAGGCAGATCAGGAAACAAACTAGGCTTTTTGTTCTTTTCATCGTTTTTCGAAGAAGCAATGGGAATGATTTCGATGGTGATCGATGAAATTTCGAACTTTGTTCGAACACTGAATTTAAATAGAGAATATTAACGGACTATGTGACATGGAACTGTCAAAAAAAGAGCAATTGACCGGGCAATTGCTTTTTGGTTTTCAAGGTATTTATATTTGGCCAATTATACTTAAATATCATTTTCTTTTTAAAGAAAATAAAGATGCCTATATACCTATTGAACAGTGAGTTTGAAGGGACAAAAATGAAAAGATTCCCCAGAAAACGATACAAGGAAATTTTGGACGGTGTCCTTAAGCAGATGGGGATGCTGAGGTGCTAAAGGAAGGTAGCAGAGAGTCGTCGGGACTGGAAGAGGTTAGTACGAGAGGTTCGGTCTTTGAAAGACACGTTGCAGCCTCCAAAGTATCTGTAATCAAGATATTTTTGGTCCTTCGAGCCGGATAGTTTTCTTTATCAATTTGATGTTTTTGATACATTATTCAAGGTAAGATATAACCTCTAAAGGATGCCGGAAAGGTAACAATAACCATGTATATGTGACTATGTGAAAACTACAAACCTTCTTCGCCACTTTCACATCCAACATCGTGGGAGGAAGCTCAGTTATTTGCTTGGAAGTTGAATTGGCCCAGATTCGGAAGTTCAGTCGTGGCACAGAGTCCTCCAGGCCGCTTGGATCGAAGCGCACCGTAACCTTGGCTACTCCATCTCGTTTGAGAGGATTCCCAAGGGTACATGCCACAATGGTCTCATTGAATCTGTTGCAGATGACCGTTCCTGAGCGAATGGCAGCGATGTAGGAGACACTTGGCTGATGCTGAATAAATAACTGGGCTTCGTACGCAGAGTCCTCCTGATTTGTCACTGTCACATTCAACTGAAGCTCATCACGCTCTCCCAGGACAAGAGTATACTGATTGTCCTCCTGCTGCAGTTCCAGCTCAGCAGAGACTTCGAGCTGTGACTCGCAGATGTCGTCGCTGCCACAATCTTTCTGGAAAGTCGCCTCAAACTTCCGATTAGCTTGAGCTTGATTGAGAATGGGATTCAGAGCAATGAGTCCAGAATCCTTCAGCCTTGGTTCCACAAATGTATAATTGAGATGGAATTTAATGGGACTCTGAATATCCCTTGTGCCTTCTTTGATGTACACAATTTCCTCAATACAATCCATCTGTCCATTGCTCTTGACCTGAATGGACCGGCGCACAATATTGCTGCGCTTCTTGAAGTCCTGACCAAAGAAGACTCTGCTGAATTTCTTCTGATTGTTGAAAGTCTCCGCCTCGATAATGTACTCAAGATTGAGATACTGGAATGAAGTGGACGTCTCCATCTGTTCAATCGCGCAGCACGCTCTAAATTGGAAGCACGTCAAATTAGTTCCAGGATCACTGCGACATCCTGCTTTGGCTGGATCAATATTCGTCAAATACGTTCCGTCAACTTGAGTTGTGATATTTGTAATTGGTCTGGCCAGGAGTACAATAGCAGCTGAAGAACTATAAGCTCCAATTAGAAGATCAGGATAGGAATTGTTGTCAACATCAATTCCACCTGAGAGAGAACTGCCAAAGGTCTTCAGAGATGATCTTACATTAGAAGCAGTAATGATCTGATGAGAAAATGCAAAAGAAAGAAACAAAGTTGGAGAGGCCATCAATTGGCAGAGTTTATGGATTTCTGCATGATTTTATGAAAAGATGCGCATGGCATATCAAAACGCATCAGCATTCCATGACGATCTTGCCTCAATTATCGCTGGATTATTCAGTCAATAAATTCATTGACACTAATTCCTGCACTTCAAGTGCATTGAAAATTGCATTAACCACGCGTTATGCATTTATTTAATGTTTAAACAACATTTAAATCAAATATAATTATTTTTATAGTTATATTTATAAATTTACCTTCAAGTTGGGATTTGGGATATCTTTACAAAATGCTCTCTTAAGGAGTATCGGAAATTATAAAATAGAATTAAACGGCTTTAGAAAGCGGACTATTAAATATTTTATCATTAAATACAAGATTATTAAACTTTTGAGATCCACTTAATCAATAAAAATCGAAAAGTTTGAACTAAGAAAATCGGAAAATCTAAAATTTCCATAATAATTAATTCCTAGTTGAGGTCCAATGATTTACAAAAACATTTATCAATTTGACTTCAATTGCCTTTCTACCCTTAATCTAGTAGACAAAACGATTTTTGTTATTTTTTTTTTTTTGGGAATTTTAATGACTATAGGGAGTTCCGGCTTAACCTTTTAAGGACGAGACACTTTTTACGGACCGAAAATTAACAATAAATATGAAACTCCTAAACGTAATCAATGATAAGTCTTACATCTAACATTGAAAAGTGTATTTCTTGCGTGTATAGGGACAAAAATAGTTCAAAAATTAAATTTTTTTGACAATACCGATGAATAAATAATTTACGCTTTAATGAAAAATATTACATAGGAGTATTGTAGTTTTTATTTCCAAAAGGAATTTGCTTAAAAAAATTGGAAGTATAAAAAATAAATAAAATCAATTATGAATTTGAGAATTGAAAAAAAAATCGTCGTTTTTTAGCTTAAATATAAACTACATACCAAGTAGCTAGAGACTTGCAAAAAATATTCTAGATTCCTTCAACCTTTTACTTTACAATTATATACAAATATTAGAAAAAAAATTACTTTAGGTAGTAACACTGAGAAAAAACGGGGGTGCGATTAACTTCTTTTTTATAACTTTAAGACTTTTTAGGTGTAAGAATATATCAGCATTTTTTAATGTTAATTCTACACCATTTTAATGATAAAATTAGCATGAAAAAGGGTGACTTTAACCCCTGATACACCTAAAGAGCATAATATTTACACTGATGTCGGATCAATAATGCAGGGTAAAATTAACATTTCCGGAATGTTATTTTAACTTTTTCGGATTTCTCTCAGTGTTGGCGCTGAAAATAGGCTCCAAAAATGTTTTGCATAGGGGGAGATTGTGCAGTTTCGTACGGAAAATTATGTCAAAGATTTAAGATTTTCCACTGAATTCCATACAAACCCTATTCAATTATACCACTATGTCAAAAAAAATCTCACTTATTAAGTTCATAATTCCGCCCCACAATATTCCTGGAAATCCTCAGATTTTCTTCTAGAGGAAAATAAAAATTTAGTAGCGATTTTTACGAAGCTTCCCTAGTTTGATCAGCTTCGTACCACTTTTGCCCAGCTCCGTAGGCCTCATTTTCTCCGGAAACATTACACTGAACACAAGAATTTGCGCATAACTGTCTAAGTGAAACCTTCATCTACTTGATTTTACCGTTTGTAGGAGGTATCACACATTAAAAAATAAATTTATGCTATTCATGCTACTACGTGTTTTTGTGACACTCGTAAAACCATTTTTGCACTGCTTTCTGACAGTCAGTTAAGTGCTCGGTTAGGTGTGATTACAGAATATCTCTTGAACATTACTCTTTCTGAATATATCAAACGACCGATTTAAAGTAAAATGTGGAAAATTCATCGTGAAAACAAAGTAAATTAGATTAAAATGCTCAAAACGCACCGCATGGGCAATGAAATTATCACATCTACTACAAGCATATTTAGGCTTTTCATGTTCAATTTGACAGAAGTAAAACAAAATCTGATCAAGTGTCATTTTGATGGGGAAGTGCGTGTTTTCCTTGGAGATTAATCGTGAAAATTGTTTAATATTCCAATTTTCTTGCGAAGTTATTCAGTGGAGTCTCTGGATGTAGGGTAAATTAAGCTAATTCAAAACCTGTTCCAAATGGATACTTTTCGCTACTCCAAATGGAAACGTCACTGTTTTCACGATAAATACAATACTAAATTATTATATTTATATATTTTCTATACCACAGTTTCATTATTTAGTTAATTTTGCTCCAAATAAAGCGAAAATCCATTCATATTCACAAATTTTAATTTGTTAATTTCTCAGAAATCGATCGACCATGTTTTCTCATGAAAAACACAATAAAGTGACTTGTTTATTAGTTTTGTTTAATAATTATGTCATATTTTTGGCTAATTTTAGTTAAATTAAGTGCTAATCTTTATTGTTAACGGTACATGAAGTTTTCAAATGAAATAATTATCTATTTCATGAACAAAAACGTTTTTTTAAAGTGTCTGGCAAATGCTTCAATAGGAAACCCCGGAAATATAATTTTTTTAGAGAGATTTTCTTATTGATTTAGATGGGAAACGAGAAAAGACCAGGAATAAGAACAAATCTTGCGCTTAAAAGCAACTCAACAAGGTTTTTGAAGCCTTTCGTCGCGGTTTCACTTACACTGTTTGTCTCCAATTAGAAACTTTCCCTTGTCTCCATTTAGATTAATATGTTTTCAATAGAAGCATTTTACGCTCGCGTATTTTTCTTGTATTTAAGGAGTTTTCAAATTATATCTTGTAATTCTCTTCAGAAAAAAATATGAACTTAAAGTGTTGAATCTTCTGTCAAAGTTAAAGCGTCTGGAAATGGTTTTGAATTAGGACATTTACCCTATGTATCAAATATTCCAGATCGGCGTACGCGTAACCCAAAACAGTGAAGAATTCTTAAAGTCAGTGGTCAATAATTTTAACAGATGTTTTTACGAGGCTGCAAAATTCAATTTTCCTGAGCTGCAAGTGTGGTGATTTTTATGAATTTTCCTTCACCCACAAAAACGACCCCTTCGAGCAAAAATTTTCACAGTAAATATTAATATGATAATCCCTCTATAACTTGATATATTGTTTCTTTTTTTTTCGGAAAGCCACTTCAAGTGTGCAAAAATACATAAAATATTACATGAGTTTTGGACCCAGGAAAAAAATAGAATATATGACCATGGATGAAATTCATTTAAGTAACTTGGAAAAAAACAAATTTTACGAAGCTGCAACATTACGAAGCTGAAAAACCTTCCCCTACATCACGGCGTTTCCATAACTTATACCAAAGATATCTCCTGTGGGTATGCAAATTTCTTGCGTCACTGGAATTAATTCGCGGGTCTTTTTTTCGGTCCCGAAAACTTCATTCAAAGCGGAACTCCCTGGATTATGGATATTGTTCTGTTAACAAACTCTAACGTTTATCCCTCGAAAGGAAATTGAAAATTTAACAAGGACGGGAAATACATAATGTAATTTAGAAAAGAATTGTATAATGATACATTTAAAAAAATATAAAAAAAACAAGACAAAAATCTTGAAATAAACAAATATATTAAGACAATACTCAAAAAAAAATAATATTACTTTCAAGAAATATTTAAAATTATAATTTAATTTTAAATAAGGAATTATAAATTGTATTTTGATAGTAATGGTAAATAAAAATACTATAAATATGACTAATTTATAATTTCCGATACAGTCTTAAAGATTTAGTGTGCAATGTATAATGGGTTTTCTACAGTGATTATTACTACTCCATCATTAATACTTTCGAAAATAATAAAAACACATTCTGACAACGTTATCGTTTTATGTGATACCCATAAAACGCATGAAACACTCTGGAATGCCCCTTTATTCATTTTGTCTCAAAAAGAAATGAGAGTGAATGGAGTATTGAGATTTATTTTCGTTTCAAGATGTTCTTCTTTAACCCCTCTTGAAATCATCCATCATAATGGATAACAAGAAAAATAAAATAATACCAATTTCTCCTAAATAAACACGATTCATATTCAATCCAATTGAAGCAATATAGTATCTGTTTTCACTTAAGAGTTCATTTAAAAATGAATAACTTGCCTATTTTTGTTGCCAAAGGCAGGAAATACTTACTTGACTGGGTTTCCTATTGAGACCATTTTCAGATCCCAGATAAATATACACCACTCCGTCATTTTCATAAGGAGCCCCAATTGCAACATCCTCAAAGCCATCCTTATTGATGTCTCCCAGATTGGCCAGGGCCAGCCCAAATCGAGATTCCAATTTTCCGGTGAGTTTTAGCTTTGGAATTGCGGGAAGTCGATGATTTTCATTTTGATAAATGTACACAGCACCACCTTCGTCGCGGGAGAAATAAAAGGGTGCCGACACGAGTAAATCAGGAAGTCCATCCCCATTTACATCCGCAGTGGCAAGTTCGTAGCCAAAGCTCGATGCAAATTGCTCACCGTCGAGGACGGCAGTTAAATTGATGGGATTGGACGTGGGTGGGTCTCCCTTTGAGAAAATCATTACTTGACCATGGCCGGCGGACCTCGGGGCGCCGGCGACATAAGACATATGAGGACCAAAGTATCGGCCTCCAGTCACTGCCATACCCAAGTAACTGTACTTGTCCACAGGTGAGGAAGCGTCGGTATGCGGAGAGTAGTAGTTGGTTTTATCCCTTGTCAGGTACTCTCCTCCAACCGAAATCACAAAAATCATTCCACGCCAAGTCAGAGGACCTGCCATAAATAATTGACAATATTCCTGTCTTAGCGTCATTTAGGAAATTTTAATGGAAAATGAACAAGATAACTAAGACATTTTATAAGGAAATTGCTAAGGCGCAAGTCAAAAAGAACTCTTAAGCCTTAGGAAAATCATCCTGAAAATTCAAAAAAATCAAATTTTTATTCTTAAAAACGGTTTTACCCTTTTTTAAGGACATGTGGGACACCGGTGTCCCAAAAAAAATTGTCTATAAAAAGTTATTTTATCCTCTTCTAAATAGTGCGAAAAATTAGTTTTTATTTTTGGGACACCGGTGTCCCATTCATTCTTAAAGAGTTAACCTGAGGCCCAATTTTTGAAATTCTCACTCGCACCCGCGAGCTCTTTAGTGGCCGAAAGAAATTGACTCGCACACCCCGGAAATTCTTAAGTACGTGCAACGAGTACTTTATGTTATAAAGAAGTCGTTACAGAAGGATTTGAATCTACCAGGTGTGCGAGTGGATTTCTCTCGGGCACTACCCAGCAAAACTTCGATCTGCAATTCTGCCCTTTTGAAATTTTAACGTTTCTTGTCATTCAATCGGATACTTCGTGTGGCTTCGGGATAGTCGTGCGACTTCGTGAGCATCGCGAATTTCTTTCGTGTTTTCTAACCATTTCCTTCCCCTTCGTATTTTCTATTATGGCTGATTTAATAATATTGTATTATAACATTATAATACATTATAATAATAACATTATAATAATATTGTAAAAAAAGAGAGTATTCACGTAAAATTGTTGAATAAAAATAGAATTTTAAATAAATTGAAATACATATTTTTATGTAGTTAAAATAATTTTTAGAAACATTAGAAAGGGTAGAAGAAATGTAGAAATCATCTAAATACTCTAAAGAAATTCTGCCGATAATTTTAAACTATTCTATAGAACTTCTGCAGAAAATTCTGCAGAATTTTCATACAACGATCGGATCCACCTTAGAACAAAATTCTGCAGAAATTCTGCTGATTTTTCGGCAGTTAGTAATTCAAATCTGACGAATTTCTGCAGAATTCTGCAGAATTTGCCGGGTGGGTAAAGAGCTCGCGGGTGCGAGTGAGAGTTTCAAAAATTGGGCCTCTGCTTAACCCATTAAGGACGAGTGGGACACCGGTGTCCCAAAAATAAAACCATTTCTTCTGACTATAGTAAGGTGGGGTAACTGGATCGTTTTCCGAAGAGTGCTACTTAAACGCTTGTTTTTGGACTGATTAAATTCTTTTTTACTTTTTCTAAATCCATGGAATTATTCACTGTTTCATTCAAAAACATAATATAAAAAAAATATCAAAAATATTAAAGAAAATTTATAAAATAATGATAATACTGAAATAAGTCAACATGCACTAACTGGGTCGCCTTTTCGCTAATTCACTTTTAATTAAACCTTTGGATTTAAAATACTTTTTCACAAGGAAAAAACAATAAATGTTTTCAATCAATTGTCATTAGCGAAAATATCACTGCTAGAACATTTTTAGTGAAGAACCCAGCTGGCACAAGATTGAAATGAGTCGATTACACTCACTTATTTAATGGATAAAAACACGCCCCTGGCAAGTTGCTTAAAATTTGAAGCCATTTTCTCATATTTCGATTTAAATTTATATAGGATTTATTTTGCATTCGCGACCGTTACGCTAAATATCTAAAAAGTGAGAAGTTTTTCGGTCTTATAAGATATCTTTCCATATGGAGGGATAAATATACTAATTTTTTGTTTAAATAGATTTTTTCCTCGGAGCACTGTGAGCTGAGTCCGAGATCAATTTAGGAATTGAATTCAAATAGCTCCATATAAAAAAAATTAACTTGCCACATGCTTGGATAAAAATATTATTTTTGCTTTTTCTCAAACTTGAATAGTTATATTATGTTACTGTAGTGACCAGTTACGGAAATAAAAATAAAAATATTATTATAAGTGGATTAGTCATAAACGATCCAAATAGCGAAGCGCCCGGATTAGCACACTTGACTATATAGTTTTCGCTTTTTTTAAAGAAAATTTTATGTGAAATTCCAACAGGGAATCGAAAAAAACAAACAAAGCATAAGTGAATTTTCACCTTATTTTTCTTTACAATACCACTTTACAATAATTCTAAGTTTTATATTATTTAATTTTTAATCATTATTTTAACATTTTCACGTATTTTTTACGATTTTTTCGAATCATGACAAAACTCAAAAAATGTTAGCATTTTTTAAGTTATGTAGTATAAGTCATTCAAATGTTCATTTCTGATGCCAAGTCCATATAAAAAAGGAGCATTTTACGCCAATCTGGTATTCTACGCCCATTTTTTGGTTTTCTCCCTATTTTTCAAATAATAAAAAAATTGTCAACTGGGGTTTTCCGCTAAACAAAAGCTAATTAAATTCTTTATACATTCGTGTCATCATTTTAGCATAATATTGAATAGAATTCCTACTATGAAGCTATAAACTTAAAATTAGAATAAAATGCCAAACTTTATAAACTTATATAAACTTTGGGTTTTAAAGTGTTTACAATTCGTATACACAATATAAGTACAGTAGAGTCTCTCAAATCTGAATCTCTCAAATTCGAACGACGTTTGGATTCAAAATGTCAATTGTGAGGTTATGTTAGAAAGTTCGTATTCTTGATGATTGAAGATCATATTTATGTGCTTCTTCCTGAGTGTTTACATACATTATGGTCGTGTAAAATGAAAAGGAAGTATGTTACCACTAAGACTTGCGAGAAAGTACGGGAATTTGATTCAAAGTACAATTTAATCTCACACAAATTTCGTTAATTTTGAAAAAATCGTTAGAATTTGGGAGGTGAGAAATGTCAAAAATACCCCCCGAGCGTTCGAATTTAAGAGACTCTACTGTAGTGCGTAAAGGGAAAGATATTCAAACAATTTTGACAGATGATGCGTGATCAGCCGGGACTTTTTGGCAGCGTGAGAAAAAATATCACAACTCAGAAAATGTTCCAATAGTTAATAAAATATACATTTTTTTGTGAAATTGTTTTGGAAATAAGATAGATATTATCGAATCCTTTCGTTTGATGTACAATATTAAGAAAGTGAAGTTAAATTAATTGATTTATTAGCGAATACAAAGCTCAGCTTTAACCCATTCCTTACCATGGTGTTATACATCATACGCAAATTAAGTGATTTTAGATTATTTATTCCTGGCAAATTGTTATCCGAATTGTGCTGTCAGGAATCCATTCCCGATAGCAGTTGAATGGAGTTTATGACGCGCGAGTGTTATGCGCACAAAAAATGATTTTCTAGCGATTTTATTAGCACTTTTAATTAGATTTTGCAAGGAATTTATTAGGGTAAATCTAAATAATATATTAAAGTAGTGAAAAATTGGTATCTTCCAAAGTATTTTCAAGAAATAAAGTGAAATAAAATTGTCAAAAAAAAACAGACGCTAGGGTGGCGTCGTCTCTGTTTTTCGGGCTCCCAAGAAGTATTTAATAGATAAACATTTTTTCTTAAAAAAATGATTTTCAATCTGTAAGAAACTAATTCAAAAAAATATGAATATTCTGTCTCAAGTATTTTTAATACATTAACTGAATGGGTTAAATCGCTCCCCAGTAAAGTTGGCTATTCACGAGTTATTCGTTTTATATTCTGTCTCGTCGATGTGATATCGAAGTCCCACTTTAGTCTGACGAATATCATACAAATAATGCGTATAACTTTCTAGTTTGTTCCAGCCGGGATGTGTCAAAGTGACAATAACACGTTTGAAAGCTGGGACAACTTCACTAGCTTTTTATTAGAAATTTTCACGTGAGAAACAAGTGCTTCAGAAAAATGTGAAGAAAAATTATTGTATAATGTCTTCTGACTACAGAGATGATTTTAGTGAGAGCTTTAGGCTTCAGGTTAATCATTTACAGTCCGTATAATGTTATTACCTCAATATTATCAGTGAGAGGTGAAAAATTTCTGTAGGCTACAATTTTCAACCGATCTTCATGAAAATTTGGGAAAATGATCTTCAATTAATGCCAAATGAACTAAAAATAATTTTGGTGCAGTTAAAAAGTTGATAAAATAGGTTTTGGCCGCAACGGCCCCACTGTGAAAAATATAAATTTCAAGGTAGCCTCAAACGTGTTCAAAGGCAGACCATGCAGGCTGTCATCCCTGTCATCGTACAAATTTACATCATATTTTACAGGTGTTTTACAAGGAAAAACTGGGGACTTGTAAATGCTAAATGGGGCAAACCTAGAAGCTGAGTGAACAAGAGAATTTTTGTTCTGAAAGACAACCACCAATTCTAACAAGGTATAGATGATATCCTGGTCCAATTCTTCTGAGATGACATGATAACTTCTTTTCGATAGTATCGACTGTCGATTATAAAAATTTTAACTTTACTAACAGTCACATTTTTTTAAGAATGGTACAATAAGTAGTCCAATAATGTTATCTTTTATATTCACTCAAATTTTGCATCCAATTTTTTTTTCTTTTTACGTTTTTCTCATGCCTTTGTTTTTTTAATCTTAATGATCAGTATAATGTAATCACTTTTATCGAATGAACCTCATCTCCAAATCGAATTTGCATGCATTCCAAGTTGGCTCAGTTTTTTATTTGCGCATATTAAAACCCATACCAAAAAAAGATAAAAATCCTTCTATCCTTGTAGAACTTCTTTTTTTATTTCTTAATAACTAAAAATTATTCCACAGTATTATTTTTTTGCATCACTTGATAAAACGATAAAGTTGAATCCGTTTTTGTTGTTGCTGTTACTTTTTTTTTGGTAGAATCGCTTGTGTCTAATCCTGCCCCATACTTTTTAGAATGTAGTTGACAATTAGGGCAAAAATGGCCAGCACCAAGATAACAATGACATTGGTACCCAAACTGCCCCAGGTGCCTCCTTGGGTCCCCTGATTCACGCAAAGTGGCTGATGATGAACCGGAGCTGCTTGAGTCTCCTCTGGGGCATCACCTCGCTCCCTAATGACTTCCTCAATTTCTGCACAGACTTCTGGGAAGAGTTCCTTGAAGATTTCATTGCGCAGATTGAAGGTCAGGGAATTGCGTGCAAAGCGTTCCTTCTCGTAGCTGGTGCTGTCAATGGAGCCCAGCGTTGGGGTGCTCTCGAGCATAAAACTGAGGAGCCCCGTAAGAATTGTGGCAACGCTCCAGGCAGGATTCCAGCTGTCCGGATGGAAGTCCGAGATGGAGAGGCAGAGGCGTGTATTGGGCTTAAATCGGCCATTTGGGGTCAAGATGTAGATGGCGGGTGGCCGGAATGGGAAGTCCCTGAGAATGGAAAAATGATAGACTTTCAAGAACAACTTTAAGATAAAAAAAAACAATATAAATTAATTTACCTGGGAAATAGAAGCTTGCCGTGGTAGTAGCCTCCAAGGTAGGGAGTATCCTCGGGGCCCTTGACAACAAAGTGCCATTCGAGGATATTGGACGGCAGCGGTTCGGCCGAAATATAGGGCACAGGATCTCGCTTGAGGCGCATATAGTCCTGCTTTAGGCGCGAGGCTGCCGTGGGTTTTCGATTGATTGGCATCCTGGGCACCAGACGTCCATTACGCTCATCAACTCACAACCATTAGCACTTTTTGTGTGCTCTACCGCGTTATTAAATGTGTCTTGTGTTCCTCTTCTTGTTTCCTCCACTTGTATGTCCAGTAACACACTTTCAATCTTTTTCCTTTTTCTTTTTCACAAAATTCAAAGTTCAGCACAAAAACGCAGCAATTTATCTCTCTTCTGAAATACTGACTGACGTGTCCGACTGTCATTTATTTGTCATACAACAGTTGCCAACCCCGCCCGACCCAATAACAAAATGACAACAGAGTAGGAATCACAAGATAGAAAATTCCATGGACTTTTCCAATAATCTTCCTTCAGAAATTCCACACCATTTTTCATTGAATATTTTCCAAGGAAATTCTTATGAATTTATTTGTGGAATTTTTCAAGCGAATTTCCGTGATTTTTTTTTATAAAATAAAGTATAATAATCAATAGTGTGAACAAAAGTCATTGACAATATTTCTCTCAATTTTTTACTTACCCTTCAAATTTAAACATTTAAATTTAAATGAAGATTTTTGTTAACAATATTCTATTTTTAATACATAATATTTGTGTGATTATGGAGATTAATATAGATTTTTAATTCAATTCAATTAAATTTTCTATGTTGTATAACTGTTTTCGAAGATCGTAACATTTTCTCCGATAAAATCGTTACAATTCGAAAATTAATGATAAGCCTAGATCAGCTTATTATAGGTGAGATTCTTAACATGAGCCAATATTCAAATGCATCCAACTTCGATTTAATATTAATAATAATATATTTCTGATTCATGTCCCTCTACAAAGATTAATACAATAATTGGGCTGTATTTGAGGCCGAGGTTGAGAAATATTAGGGTGGTGTAACCACATTTTGCCACGTTTAGGAAAAACTGAAACCTTTTATAAAGTAACTGAAATTTGAAGCAAAGTTAAGGCGTATAGGGTGCAGACATCACTTATGGCCACATTAAGGATATAATCTGCTTATATCTGTTGATCTTTTTGACCAATTAAAGCGAAATTTTCAAGAGTAAATTCTTTCATGTAGTTTCTTTCGATATATTCAAATGAATTTACTAGGAAAATCCCTCAAACCCCGGAAAATATGTGGTTTGTCCCAACCATGTAAAATTCATAACTTGTGGCCTCTTTTACGAACTTATGGCCACTCGTGGAATAACTTATGGCCACATTTTCAAATGATATAAAACAAACTTAGTAATAAAATTATTTTAATAGAAAAGAAAGGAAAAGCATTTTAGACACTTTCGTAGGCTTTTATTGTTTTTTTTTAACAAGTTTTTCGTAGATTTTCATAGATTTTACTCATAATAGTAGCAGACTACTAACATTGATTCTGCGCACAGTGGCCAGTAATCCAACTTGTCTTTCGTGATGGAAAAACCACGTTTGGTTGCATGAAGAACCCACCTCACAACATCCTCCTCTGTCTGTTCTCTTTTGGACACTATGAAAGCCTCCGTGATCAAATGTTTCTCCCGGAGAGTGTCCGAAGACTTTAATGCAAATTTTGTGTGGGGATTGGGATATAGCTGAAATGGCTGGTCTAGTCGTGGTCACTCTATTCTCAATGTTTGTCAATACTTCTTGCATCCTTTGAGTTCAATAATGGGACTTTCCTTTTTTTGTATTTCTTATTGTTCTAAGAGGAAAAAATAGAAAAAAGTTAAGTTATTTACAACAAAATGCAGGTTCATGGAAACAATAAATAAGATCAGACACACTACTCATTTATAAACAATTTTATATTACAATTTCCACACTTACCTTAAATTATATTAAATATTTGCTAGAAAACTCAGATTCACTGTATCAAAATAACACAACTGTAAACTTGCTAAGCCAAATATCTGTAAGGGCGCCACACGTCAAATGCTGGGACCATAAGTTAATAATCTTATCAAATTTGACATAACTTATGGCCTTGTCTTTATTTTATATTTTGAGTTTAAAAAATTATTAAAATCAAGTGATAAATGAAAATATAGTTACTAACAAACTAGTTTTGAAAAATACTACTAAATATTCTTAATTGAAGATATAAAATTTAGACATTAAAAATTGTGAGGTCGTTAGTAAATTTCTTAACGACTTGACGTATATTTGACCGTCGGGCGCATCAATGAAATAATTCCCACAAAATAATTAAAATTCTACCGAAATATAAAATCAGTTTAAAAGTTCCATTTAATGATAGCACATCAAATACTCCTAATTTTGTAGTTCTCCGAAATTAATTTGTGGGGAAAAAATTGAAGATATCTGCGAAGTGCCACAAGTAATAAATTGGCCATAAGTAATGCCGCCACCCTACATGAAAAAATTCCCCAGCGCATGACATGAAATCAGTCGTTAGGCTTTGGATTTTGTTTTTTTCATCGCCGTCGTTTCAAGAGAATTTACTTAGCTTTCTTTTGGCAAAATTCTTGTTAAAATATATTGATTTTTGACTGAGTAATTTCAAAAAGTTGGAGAGCATGCTAAGATTGAAAGTTGACAATAATCTCAAAAATCCAAATGCGAATTATGCTAAAATCGCGAAATTGACCGGGAAGTGTTCCCCTCCACTGTCCGGAAGATTTAATTCAGTTCAAAGAAGTTAGAACTGTAGCTCATGACCATGTCACATATTAGATTAATATTAAGATTAATACTTTCTGAACTGCGAGAATGCCAACAAAGGATAGCAAGTGTTTTATCTTGCCTCTCTCTTGTGTCTCGCTCGAAAACTGACCGAATCACAATTAGAACGCATGGAAAATTGCTCGAATTGCCTGTACTACGATTAACCGCAGAGTCACATATAAGATTAATATTAATATTAAGAAAAGCCTGAGAGAGAGGTATATAGTATTCAAAATTCAAATGGGATATCACGTGTGTTAGAAAGAGTACACTCTAGTGGAGTAATACGATGAGTAAGATATTACTGTTCGTATTAATTGCTTTCTGAATCGTATTACAGGCAATTCGAGCAATTTTCCATGCGTGCCAACTGTGATTCGGTGAATTTTCGAGCGAAACACAAGAGAGAGGCATGATAAAACATTTGCTATCTTTTTTTGGCATTCTTGCAGTTCAGAAAATATTAATCTTAATATTAATCTTATATAATATAAACAAACAGTAATATCTTACTCATCGTATTACTCCACTAGAGTGTACTCTTTCTAACACACGTGATATTCCATTTGAAATTTTGCATACTATATACCTCTCCCTCCGGCTTTTCTTAGTATTAATATTAATCTTATATGTGACACCGCGGTCACATATAAGATTGCTCCAAGTATCCTTGCACCAAGATATGTTTTCAAAAATGAAAAGTTTAATCACATTCAGGTTTTAAAGAGCCCTAACAATAGCTGCTTCCAACTTTTCATTAAAATAGCAAGAGAACAAGGAAGGAACCTCCACGCGTATTTAGGGCTTTTTCGGAACTAAATCGGTGCTCCTGGACAGTCCCCGGGGACTGACTAATCCTTCCACCACGAGGCTAAAACTGAGTGTCGAAAAAAACACACGAAAAAACTCGATACGATTAATAATTAAAATATAGCGTCATCAAATTGTCACATTGGAGTTTCATTACAGATTTAAGAAGTTTAAAAAATATTTTCCGAAATGCTTTTGTGAACTTTAAGATAGTAAAAGTATCAAGTTAAAAAAAAACTTTTCATCCAAAATAATCCTTTTTCTTTGGTAATGTTTTTAATCTTCTGTTACACCAAAATTTAGAAATTCGGACTTTAATCATGATATCCGCCTTTAGGTTAAGTAATTTACCTAATTCACGTTAAGTATCTAATTCACTCATCCGCATCTTTCTAAGATTCAAAAGTATCAGTAATTTATAAGAAATCAATATTTAATCACTTTATTTTTAGTTGAAAATAAAAAAAAACGTTTTTAAGAGAAAATTAACTAAATTACTATATACTTATCTGCAATTTAATTACCAACCTGGTGATCCTAAGACAAGAGTGTCATCATCCAAAAGAGCACCAGATGTCCCAGCTTGACAGTACCCAAAGTCTTCGTGAGCTCTGGCAAAGAAAACACAATCATTGAAACGAGAAGATAATGGAACAAGTGCTACGCAGCACAAGAGACAGAGATAACGCAAGTCGACAGCTTTATTGACATTTACGGTGAATCGCAAATTTATGGTGAAAGAATTGTAGAAAATTGTATTCTCTCACCTGGCTGTGCTGCGCCCTTTGCACGGCTCATAAATCTCATCAAATTTGAGATCATTGCTGAGAACATAGCACAGTCCTTGTCCAAATCGAGATTCTCCCATTATGGCAATGTACCGATGAGCGCAAACTAACACTTTGCCACTGGCCCCCTGTGACCTCACCGTAACTCCCATCCATTGATCATCCTTGAGTTCATCTGCCCAAATTGGTGGCGCAAGACTTTCTATGGTATCCTCATCGTCAAAGGCTACGATAAGCACGGAAATTGCGAGAAAAATATCGTAAATTTCAAATACAAAACACAAAAAATAGCATTTCCGCTATCGGAAACTAACAGGCGCATTCAACATTCGTGATTTTATTTAATAACAACGATGTATGCAAATCAATCTTTGATTTTAAATAAAATTTACAATTTCTGTTTCTACATTTTTTATTAGAAAAGTTTAAAAAGTTAAACAAAATTTAAATTAAGGTCACGTTTAGACGGATAGGCTTTAATTCGAAATGTCGCTTTCGAAATGCACAGAGCTCTTCGATATTCGAATGATTGGGACCGAAAATGTCACGTACAGTAGAGTCTCCTAAATTCGAACGCTTGGGGGGTATTTTTGACATTTCTCACCTCCCAAATTCGAACGATTTTTCAAAACTAACGAAATTTGTGTGAGATTAAATTGTACTTTGAATCAAATTCCCGTACTTTCTCGCAAGTCTTAGTGGTAACATACTTCCTTTTCATTTTACACGACCATAATGTATGTAAACATTCAGGAAGAGTGGTTTTTTACTTATGTGTTGAAGCTTTTTCGAGCTATATAGTAACCACAACTAATATGATATAGTTATTACAACCAATAAGATGGGTATCAACTGCATTTATTTAGTTATTGGAACTAATATGTTATAGTACTCGTTACTAATCTAATTTAGAAGTGGATTATTAAAGATAAGTGACCTATAGGGTTATCAAAAAGCAATAAAATTGCCTTTGAGACCTTCGGAAACTGGGATAAACCACTAATTCGAAGACCGCTTAAGAGATATCCATTTCTTGCCTTCGACGACCCTCCCCGTCCCCCATAAATTTATATTATATAGGACCGTCTTTCTTTTCACTTCTCCACCAAAGCTATATTTTTCGGTTTATTTCGAAAACGACTCTTATTTTTTCCATTTTCAAAGTTTCGAAAAAATTTCAATATCGAATTTTCTAAGGTCAAAGTTATATCACGGAAGGTCTATTTTTCAATAGATTTGCTTAGGTTATTTCCGGATGCATCGAACTTAGAAGAGATTAATTTCATGCTTCGAAAATAATAAGGGGTAAATCTCAACCGAAAAAAATTCTAAAGGGAGATTTCGATTCAAAATGTCCTCGTTAAATCAGGCTAAAATTTGAAAATTAAAAAAAAAACCTTACATTACCTGAAATGTTTCATCTAAAATAAAATTCAAGATTGAATTGCAAATTCGTTTTATAAAATGCAATCACAAAAGCCAAATACGCCTCTAAAAGATAATAAAAATGGTTAATGCTCATATCATTTGGAATCTTCAACTAAAACAAAAATAAGGTGTATGATGGACATTCTTAAATGAATTAGAAGCACATTTGCTGCGATGTTGTACGATTTCAAAAATAAAAACGCACATTTTGTTAGTAAATGACAAAAGAAAATCACAAAAAAAAAAACCTCAAAAATCAACGTGACAAAACTGTAACACTTTTGCTCTTTCATTTTCTTATTCTCACATGAATTACGCAAGCGAAAAAGTGTAACATTGAACATGCTAAAAAGGAATGCAAAAAATGCAGCATTGTATGTTTTTTTTTTAAATCATTCCTTGAATTTTTAATAATTTTCGTGCGCTCCAAAAGACCTCGACTTCCGTGAATCAATCATTTAATGCATGTGTCATCGCTAATTCCAGTCAGTGTAATTGTGTGTGATCATCACAATTATTTATCGTCTACTCTTGGAGCTTTTTATGCTTCTCCCAGAGACACGATGTAAGTTGATGAAGAAGTGCTTGAGGTCGATGGGTCAGTCAATTTCGTTAATATATGTATTTCAATGTGAACAGTAAATGCAGGTGCTGTTCGTCAATAAAATTAACTCTGTGTTAAGTTCATGTGCTTCAAAAATAAGTTGATCCTCTTATTTTGTGCTAAATCTATTCTAATGACAAATCCCTTAATTCAATTGCCAAAAGTCTATAAAATGTACTCAACAGGGCCATGATGATTTGACATCGATGACCTAAATCTAATGTTTACTGTGAAACAATACAGAGCCATCAATTTCCCCATGACATTCACGACTGCCTCTTAATGTATATTTATACAACTTATAGATTCACTTACTATTATGTAGCATGTAGATAATGTATTACGATTCAAGATATTGACTGTGAAAACTGAAGATTCGCCATGGCAGATACTTTGCGGCTAGTAAAAAAGACTACCAAAAATAAACATTTTTTTTTTGGATGATTTACATATCATTTTGTAAACCTATCACATTCAACTAATTTTTATTTTAAAAATAATTCTAACTCAGGCGTTTCATTTATGATATTTTTGTAACATTAAAGCTTTATGTCTTTTCAGTATTACATATTTATAAAATTTATAAATGTAATTAGAATATGTTTGGAATTTAGTACAAATATGATTTCACCTATAGCCTAATATTGGGATTCCCTGTCCTCAAAAAAGCATCGAATATTTAGTACATTTATGTTCTAAATCTAAATGTTTCTGATTTCATTTTAAAAATTAAAGAGAAAACTTTGCTATATTAATACAGTGCCCGCTTTGTAATCCGGATGGATTTTTTGAATTTGTTCAACGTCTCGAAAATATAATACAATGTTTTTTTTTTGTAGAATTAGTATAAGTTTTAAAGAAGATTAAAAAGACATAATTAGAGAATTCTATGCTATTTATACTTCATTTATTAAACAAAAACATCACAGGATAATTCATTTTTATTACTAAACACATATTCATACATGAACTCAATCAAAATTATTTTAAATGTAACCGTCGACAACTCGTCCGGATTACGCCGATCCGGATTAGAGAGCGGGCACTGTAATTAGTACATGTCTGGAATTTAGTACAAATATGCTCTCGCCTGCAGCCTAATATTGGGATTTTCTGTCCTCAAAAAAGCATCGAACATTTAGTACATTTATGTTCTAAATCTAAATGTTTCTGATTTCATGTTAAAAATTCAAAAGAAAACTTTGCTATAAATTTTACTATATCTAAAATATTTCTTGCCAAAAAATGCGCAATGCGTCAGGTACAACGAAATAATTAGTACACAAAAGTACTAATACATCGCAGAATATTATAATTTTTAGTTTGAAATAATAAAAAATCGAAAAACAAATCTAAGTACAGAAATAAAAACAAAAATATGTAGTCTCCCCATAATTTTCCAATCCATAATTGTCTTGCACTAAAAAATATAAATAAGCATTTTACAAAATAAATGTTTCAAATGAATATAGGGGAAAGTGGTCTGCCTTTGAACGAAAAATGATGTTCAAAATTTGAGATTTTTTTCAGAGTAAACTACAACATGAGTTTTACTTTGCACTACACCAAAAAATTCTCTTGTTCATTAAGCTTCTATGCTTACCCCATTCAGGACTCGCAAGTCCTCAGTTTTTCCTGGTGAGAAACTTGAAAATGTGATGTCGATATATTCAAAGGCAGCCTGCATGGTCTGCCTTTGAATGTGGTTAGGCAGCCTTTGAATCTTAATTTTTCACTGAGAATATTAGGGCTGTAACATTAAACGGCCCATCATTGATTAGCATGAACCCTAATGCACTCAATAAAATCACCACTGTAGTCAAAAGTCATTATACAACAACATTTTTTACATTTTTCTGAAGCACTGTTTTTCACTTGAAAATTTGTAAGAAAACGCCTTTGAAGTTGACAATTGTCAGTTTGAAACATCCTGGCCGGAGCAAGATAGCAGGTTATAAGTATTTGTATGACATTCGTCAGTCAAAAGTAGGAGTTCTATTCTGCTCCCGGACAGGAAGCTGTCAGATGTTACAATGCATGGAAAGAGAGGATTCAAAGGCACACAACATTAAGATTCAAAGGCTGCCGCAGAGCAATATCTGCAAACTTTTATCACTCACAAAATTTGTCTCATCTGAATCAAAATGTATTTGGAGAAATACCATCCAAGAATAACCTTCTATGACTCACAATAGAAGATTTGTTCGAAAAATTATTTTGATTATGAAAAAACACATGAATTGTGGAACATCAAAATTACAGTTTAGAGCTCAGTTTCGTTTTTTTGCCCTAGCACCTAGAAAATAAGAGCTAGGGTCTGGATTTTTTGATGACTTGTGAGGATTATGAATATCTATCTAATAGTTAATAGAAAAGAATTTATGCTTTAAAGAAAAATGAAAAAATTACAATATTCAAAGGCTGCCGCATTCAAAGGCAGACCACTTTCCCCTATCTTAATTTAATAAAGCAAAACATTGAAGCACATTGCTTCAATTTTGAGACCAAAATAAAGATTAAACAAACTTAAAATATCCATACAGTAGAGTTCCTCAAATTTGAACATTTGGACATTTCTCACTCCTCAAATTTGAACAATATTTTCAAAAACGTAACGGAATTCATATAAAATTCACTTTTCCTAAATTAAGGGAAATACCTTTAGAGAATTTTATCAATTAAATTTGTTGTTAAATAAGCGGAATTTATTAAGGAAATTGATATAATACGACAATATTGAGGAAACACTAGAGAAAAATAGTTGTAATTCAGACTCCATGTAAAATTTCTTTTACATAACCTCATATTTTACATTTTGAATGTAACCGTCGTTCAAATTTGAGGAACTCGACTGTAATTCGAAACATAGAAATTGTGATAAATATATTTATAATTGCAATTTGAAACGTTCAGAGACTATCGTATATGCAATGCATCTCTCTAACAATAAATTACACTGCTCTTGTTCTGAGCGACCTGTTGTGCCTAATTCCCAATCGTTTAAAGTGACCACTTTCGCAGCTTCATTGGGAAACTAAAATAAATCCTATTGATATATCCAAGTGGTTTACCATTATCTTTTTTCTAAATGGTTTAAAATTAGCAATTTCTATTACAAAATCAAATTTTCTCTTTTATTTAACACCTGTCAATCGTCATAATAACGAAACGAGGCTGATAAGTATCGTCTTACTTTTTTCTTTAATTTTATATCTCATAATAAGAATCTTTCAAAGCTTTCAAACCTTCAAAAATACTGAAAATAGAGGATGTGCTTATAGTTTGGGACAGCTTATAATTTTGGACAGTTTGGGGGTAATTTTTTGAACACTAAAAATAAATTGATTAATTTATGGAATGTTCTTCCAGTAATGAGTAATGTATTATATCTAAATATTTATACTCTTTTTAGAATATATTAACATTAAATACTTTAAATTTTAAGTATCTGCAAAATAATCACATCTTGCATAAGCATTTCTTGGTTTATCACAGGTCACAAGTTTCGTTTGCACTTCCTATTTCATATGACGAAATTTCAACAAATTCAACAGAGGAAATTAAGATATTTGTCAGAAGTGATGTTTCGTTAACTGTGGATAATCTTGAAATCTTGGTTCTTACCCGTCAAATCATTGCTCTACCTGCCGATTTTACTCGGAGTTTTTTTTGAATTTTAACGGTATATTCTAGTACATTCAGAGAAAATCTGCAGATTCTCGGCAGAATTTCTCCCTAGAAAATCTGCATAACCTCCATTACTTCACAAAAATATTGTTGATTTATGAAGAAACTGTAGAAGTTATAAAGAAAATTGTATGCTCTGCTTAACAAGCATTACCGAGTACACATTTTAGATAAGTAAAAAAACTGCGAGCAAAAATACTAATTTCTTAAAAATCGCCAATCGAATGATACAAAAACACGAAATTTTGGTCGACACTCTGTTTAAAGTTTTCACTTCACTTTTCTCTACTTGTAACACGGCGTCGCAGAATTCTTTATTTTATATAAACACTGTGATATCACTAAGAATAACTCTATAGAATTTTGCAAACTTCAGTGAAAAATTTTTCCATCTCTTCTGACACATCTTGTCTGGAAAGTCTGGAATGTAGAAAAAATATACAGAATATCTACAGAAATTCGTCAGAGATTCGTCAGAAAATCTGCCGAAATATTCTGACGAATTTTGTCCCAAGCCCAAATAAAATTCGTAAGAATATCTACAGAATTTATCTGCAGATATTCTGTAGAGGTGTAGATTTTCTCTACAGAAATCTTAAAGATATCTGCAGATATTATTTGACGGGTAGCTAAGACATTTTAAGTTCCATAAATACTTCGCGTCAAAGTACGAAATCTTGATTTTGGAAATATTTGACAGCTTGAAATTTTGATCTTGATCTTGGTCTCAGAATTGTGGTAATTGTTCGTAACATAATCACTTTATGAGCATTTTTTTCACAAACATTTGTTTGTTTGTTTGTTCGCAAATGTTTGTAAATACATAGGAAAAATTTCGTAAAATTTTGTCATTTGTTCGTGAAGTTTTGCCGGACAAACAAAAATTTACGAATTTTACGAACTTTTTATAAAAAAAATACGATCATAGTAAATTTCAAGTACTCTGAAAAAATGTTTTGCTAAGCGGACAAATTAATCTTGTCAAAAGGATGTTGTTTACCAATTTGACAAATTTTTTTCTCAAATTTGATATGGTAAAACATCGTTTTGACAAACTTTCAACAAAATCCAATTGGCCGCCGATTTTGACAAAAGTTTTCCATATTCTTCTTGGAAGAACATCCTTTTGACAAACTCTTCTTGTTTATTTGACAAAACACTTTTTCAGAGTAGAAATGCACAAACATTTACGAACAATTTTACAAATATTTTGTTTGTGTAATCGTAAAGGTCTCTTATGCCTAAAGGCGTCTACACATTGGGAGCAATTTTCGTCAAAAATTGCGTTTTTGACAGAAATTTGACGTTTCCCCCTACAACGCTGCAGGGAATTTCCTTCAAAAAAGAAATTTTTGACAAAAATTGCTCCCAATGTGTAGAGGCCATAACGCACAATAACTTTTGCTTAGTAAACACGTTTTTTAAATTTCAATGAGAGTCAGTGAGATCTAGATCTAGTCATCTCGCTCATTCTCATGGGAAATTTTGGAAACATGTTTACAAACAAAAGTTATTGTGCGCTGAGCATTATGGTCTCTACAGATTGGGAGCAATTTTTGCCAAAAATTGCTTTTTTGAAGGAAATTCCCTGCAGCGTTGCAAGGCGAAACGTCAAATTTCTGTCAAAAAGGCAATTTTTGACGAAAATTGCTCCCAATGTGTAGACACCTTTATACACATTGGGAGCAATTTTCGTCAAAAATTTGTTTTCTTATGGCCTCTACACATTGGGAGCAATTTTCGTCAAAAATTGCTTTTTTTGAAGAAAATTACCTGCAGTTGTGTAGGCAAAAACGTCAAAATTCTGTCAAAAATACAATTTTTGACGAAAATTGTTCCCAATGTATAGATGCCTTTAAGGACGTCATCTGCAGTGCTGTAGGTGAAAACGTCAAAATTATGTCAAAAATATGATTTTTGACGAAAGTTACTCCCAATTTGTAGTGGCCTTGTAAATGTTCTTAAAAAAGAAACGTTGCTTGTTTTATTACAAGCCAAGTAAAATGCAAGACATATGCGATGCTTATTTGAATGACACAGACCTAAATGCCTGATTTAGAATTATTTTATTAATTATTTAACATTGACCAATATGATAGCCGCATTAAATCGCAATAAAACTCATCTTTGGCAAACGTTTATGCAAAAAGACGCAAGACTGAAAAAAAGACGAGTTTGAGACAGCCTTAAAAAAGAGTTGAGACATTCTTTTAGCTGAAATATATGTGTTTTGATAGTGACTTCATTGAATTAGATCATCAACATGGTTCCTTATATTCATTTAACTTATCACAGTCTTTTTGGCTATTTTTTTTCCATGACCTATCTACAAATGTATTAGCGTGCTTATGTGCTATAGAAATAGTAATGAGTACATAAAAACACTCCCTGAATTTAAGCGTGTTACATTTACTATTCGTTGTTGTGAAAGTCTGGAAAAATTCTCTAAGAAGACCCCTTAAGGGTTATACTAAACTCTATGTAAAGCATTTTAATCAGATTTTCCATCGTGATATTCAAATGAGTTCTGTCTAAAAACAAATTTTAACATACATTTCTCTATTTATACTCATAGTTAATTCATTACTTTCTATAGAAATATATTTATTTAAATGTAAAGTGTACGAAGAATGAGTGAAAGGACACAACGGGCGTGTCAAGTAACACAATTATCACCCGGCCGGATTGTAATCATCAAGCCAGAAGACAGTTGCAGTTGCACCGCTGTGAGAAGAATATTAATTTGGAGACTGCTTAATATGCATTTTGAAAGAGAAAATAGGACTTTCCATTATTATTCTTTTGTAATTCCATCCCTCGAGCTATTAAAATGAAATTAAAGATCTATTACAAATTAAAACAAAACTGACAAGTCTTTCCATGCAGACTGTACGAAAACCTGTAACTCAGTCGTGACATGTTACTTTTATCAAATTATGCCTAAAATCATAATCCAACTTTCTAATAATTCTGAACTTTATACAATGCAGTATCTTTTTCCAACTTAAGCCTTTTCACTACTGAATTTTAACCTAACAATCAATCAACAATATCAACGTAACAGAGTATAGGAAAATGGATGTGCAAATAAACATTATAATTTGTTATTAAAAGCCACCACATACTCATCTCATATTAAAGAATGTACAATCAACATGCCATATTGATTAGAGTCACTTCAATTAAAAGGCAACCTAAGAAATGAATGCGATTAATTGTTAATAGAATATTCATTTGATGAATGGAAAAAAATTAACATTATGTTAACTTGCAGCGATGTTATTAGAATAAATTAGAGAAAGATAAATATTATAAGCACCCATACCACTTACAAGGTTCATAAGCTCCGCCAGGTACTAATTTGAAGGCACCCAAGAATATAGAAGAATATAACATGAAACGTATACACTTAATTTTTCAATTTGTATTGTTTCAAAATTATTTTTTAACCCTTGAATGTTCAAACTTGGCAATTAAAGCAAAATATTGCACCAAATGCTTTCAAATGAAATGAAAAATTAGCTGAACTTTCCAATTTTCACTTATCATCAGAATCTTAGTATAATAATGCCCAATAATTTCAACATTCTCAGGTTAATGGCTAAGGAAAAAAAGAAATTGTAGAAGAGCTTTTAATTGAGAGTCCTGCAAAAGAGTTGTTTATTATTTAGAAAAGTATACAATACATTCTATTTGATGTGCAAATCACCTAGAAAAAAAAACTTTTTGCATCAAATATCAAAATTTTCTCCCTTTAATTTCTATTTGTGTTTTGTGATTGGTTCCAACTAGAAAACATTCAAAGTTTTAGCTAATCAAAGAACGCGATGTAACTAATGTGCATTAACCCTTTTAGGACGAATGGGACACCGGTGTCCCACTCGTCCTTAAAGGGTTAAAATTTTATGGTACTACTGCTGTGAAAAATAAACATGTCTTTTTTAGCACTTTACTGTTCTCAAGTGCTTCTGCATTATCGAATTGTCTTTGTATTGGCTTCTGTCTCGACTCGACCGTCTCGACTTTTCTTTGCAGTTTTGAGAACAGAAGCACTTGAGAACAGTAAATTGTTTAAAAAAAAAAACGTTAACTTTTCATTGAAATAGTACCATTAACGTGAAAAAAACGACATTGATAAATAGAATATGTGGAAACCGAAATTCGTCGGGGGATTTGGAGATACTCTAGGAAGACATCAAATCTTGCGGTCTCCAAGCGTTTATCAATGGCTGGAGGAAAAAGAGAGCCTTTTTAATTTCCATTCTAACAAACATTTCTGCTGTACAACCTTTTTCACACTTAGGGGGAGGTGGGGCTACTTTGAGCTGTGGGGCTAGATTGTTATACGGGGTCCCGGTCAAAATCCCGAAATCCAAAATCCCGAATTCTTAAAAGTGTTACAACTACTCCCACGATTGTATCCGCGCTTGCTGGGGGCAAAGGGAAATCTTCCATGTCTTAGGAAATTATTCTAAACATTTTCCTCCGTATAATTTCATCCCTTTCAGGATTTTGACTTTTCGGGATTTTAAAATTTTAGCCAATCAGAAAATGCGATGCACCAAAAATATTAATACCTGTGAAACATTTTTGTCTTTTAACGTTTTCTGATTGGCTAGAGCTTGAACGCTTTAAATTTAAATTTAATACAACAGAACGAGATGTTTCGTGTTGTAAGATCATTATTCCGCTGAAATATATTAGTTTCAAATTTTAGTTCTCAATTTTAGGTAGTAAGAACTTGAACGTCCTTGCGACTTAAAAATCAATCAAAGAACGCGGTTTAAATCAAATAATTTTGTTGAATTCAAGATTAAATTGCTAGTTATTGGATGTGTTAAATCAAACACATTTTGTACGAAGATATTGAGCTAAGGCCAAAAGTCGTTTTTTGTAATTGAAAAAGTTCACTTTAGAACATCAATATCATTTCAAAAGTATTATTGCTATTATTCTTGCTTCATTAAACTTATGGGCCATTACCACGGAGAATTTTTTGACTTGTTGCAAAAATTTTAAAACGGTTTTTTTGTTTTTATGAGAATAAATTCAATTTTGTTGAACTTTACCGTATTAAAAGTTTAAAAATAAAAATTGGGAACAGTTTTGATAGTACGAAAGGCGCCATCAATCGAGATTTCTCTTGAGACTTGCATGCATGTGAATTGTCTGCTGAGCAAATTCTCGTAAAAAAAACATTTTTCATTTCAGAATGCAGGTGTTTTGGATGAAATTCAAATAATTCTAGTTCCTTTGGATGTGAAAAATAGTTTGCTTATGGGCCATTTCCATTGAGAAAAATTTCAGATTTTTCTAATTCTCAATTCACAAATAAGTTCGCAATAAAGCCCAGTTTTAAATACGAAAATCTCATTGACATTTAGTGGTTTCGATTTAGCTTCTTAGTGAAAATGAACGAAAACAACCGAAATGTTCAAGAAATTACTGTTAAAGGATATCTTTAGTTGTTACTTGAAATGCGAATTGAAAGATTGAAAGAGATACTGGGAATTTCTAACCCTTACCAATTCAAAACAGCAACGATACTTTTTCCGACGCACGCGTGACACCTATCCGCCTTTAACGTAAATCGGAATTCTGGGCATAGTATTTTTCACCTCCAAGAAACCACAATTAACTTAAATTTCATTTAGAACCACCTTCACTGTGAAATGAAAACAAGTTATTTTTTAATGAGAATTTGCTCAGCTGACAACTTACTGGCATGCAAGTGTCAGATAAATACTCGATGGATGGCTCTATTCCCAATGTGAACAGCGTGGAAAACTGTTCCCAATTTTTATTTTTAAGCTTTTATGCGAAAAAGCTCAACCAAATTGAACTTTTTCTCATGAAAGCACCCTTTTTTCACATGAAGTTGAAGATTTTCTAACAAATTTGTTGAAAAATTTCTCAATGGAAATGGCCCATTAGGTCTTTGATTTACGGTAAAGGCAAGCAAAGTGTCAGAAGTGCGTTGGAAAAGTAGAATTGCAATTCTAAAGTGGTAATGGATACAATTTACCTTCGTCATCTCTTTCAGTGCTTAAATTTGCATACCAAATTATTAAGCAACCAAATGTGAACCAGATATTCCAATTCAAAGGTGAGCTTTTTTGACGAACTATTATGAATTTAGATTAACAAAAACGTGAATTTTTTTTTCAATGGGAATGGCTCAATTACCAAATATTTTGATTAAATAATTTGAGAATTAAAAATCGAGAACAGTTTCCAGCACTACTTTTGGGAGAAAACAGTGTTCCCACGCGAGAGAAATGATAGCATGACAGAGAATTCTAGGCATTTTTTTTCATTGCACATCAAATATAATGTATTTTACATCGAAGCCATATAATGGTTATATCATCAATATAATTTAAAAAAAATATATATTTAATAACAAAAGCAGGTTATTCACAAAAATCTGTTTTAGCTGTATGTTCTTGTCCCCCTTCCTCCTAAAATAGAACATTTAAAAGTAAAACCAAAATTTCCCAATCCAAAAATAAAAATTCTTAAGTAATCAAAATTAACCCTGAAACCTTACACCAAAAAAAAAAAAAATAAAACTTTAAAAATTCTCGCAATTATTCTCTTATCTTTCTAAATTTAAATTATTTCTAAAATAACAAGATATTTATTTTTACAAAACCTTTTTATTATTTCTTAGTTAAAAAGTAATTACATAGTAAGATAATCTGTACAAAATATTAATTTCAATGTTTCTAATATCTTTAATAACACATATTTAATTTATTGCTTGAAAATTTGGATTAACAAAGTTTTGTGAAATACATGAAAAACGGAAATATTTAAGCAATTTAGAACCCAATAATGACATATTTACGATTTTGGGGTAATAAATGCAAAAACCTAGCATGTTTCATTTTAAAAATACAACCACACATTTAGATTTATTGAATGATCAATATAATAAAAAATTTTGATCTTACAGAGAAAATAAATATTTCGTAAAATTGTTCGTAAATGTTTGTGAATTCCTTAGCGGGAACTTACGAAATGCTCGTAAATCGTATGACTCACAAATTTGTAAAAGTTTGTCCTTTTTTCACAAACATTGTTTTTTCTTTCACAAACATTTGTTCGTAAGTGTTCGTAAACACAAGAAATGTTCGTAAAATTTTGTCATTTGTTCGTAAAGTTTTAGCAGACAAATACAAATGTACGAACAAATATTAGTAAAAGAAGAAAAAATGTTCGTCACTGTGTTATCACACTTGCACATTAAAATTTTAATATGATTCACATTAATTGTCGCTGGTGAGAGTCTAAATGTGTAATTTGTGTGTCTGAATCATTTTATATTCAAAATTTCATCTAATTGTTGATAAAAAGGTAGACTTGGCCCACAAAATTTGATATAAATTGATTTATAGCATTAATGCGAAAAATTAATGTGATTTTCTCATTAATTTTTTAATGTGAAAAATATTAATGCTTTAGGTAAATTTAAACTTATTTTTGCAGGCCAAGTCCACTTCTTTATCAATAAATAGAAAAACCCCAAATATTAAGTGACTCAAAGACACAAATAACATATTTGGAGGCTTACAAACGACAATTAATGTGAATCACATTAAAATTTTAATGTGCAAGTGTGAAACTCCGTCAAGTTATCATGTTACGAACAATGTTTTTGAAAAAGTGCAAACTTTTACGAACTTTACAGTGTTCACAGTTATATGATTTGCAAGCATTTTGTAAGTTCTCAATGGAAATTCACAAACATTTACGAAAAATTTTACAGAATATTTTTTTCTGAGTACTTCCGATTTAATCGGGCTGTTATACAAAATTTCAAATAAGAAATTTTATCCAAGAATTGAATAAAAGCTGTTATTAATCCAAATTTATTATTCAAAAGTTATATAAAAGATTCTAGATAAAATTTGTACTTTTCAAAGAGAATCTACGCTACATTTTTTTACACTTTGTACAAAGTAATTTAATAATTACAAAATATCCTAAATAACTCCAAAAACCTGATTCGAAAAAATCCCCCTAATCATCAAAATAATAAGGAAACTCTTGTAAATACGACAATCTTGAAAAAAGATTCTTTAAAAAAGAAATTTCCCTTTTTTTGTCACAAAGATTTACTCACATCTCCGACCATCGGTTATAATTTGGGAGCAGTCGTTGGAATTTTGAGTGATGGGACATTTGAAGAGAGCCCCTGAATGATTAGTCTGAGGCTGCAAGTTCTGTCCAAGCGGAGCACCTACCAGCAACCTGAAAAAAAATGAAAAAGAAATATATTTACGACTTGAAAAGATGTACAATTTCTTAAGATATATATACAATCTATTATCACTCTTGTTTCATTCCATTTTCAATGCATGTCCCATACATATTCTGCTGTGTTAACAGAAAAATGAGATAGAACCACACCAACCTGTCTGCCCACATGCACAATGTACGGAAAGAAATCTTGTTCCGATTCCTTCAATGCATCATTCGTGCTTAAAGAGAAGGGAGAAATTGTCTGAGATGGATTGAAGATTCGTTATGAACCAGAGATGTTGCATTTAGAATTTCAAAATTATTCTTTTCCATCGAAAATTGAAGTAATCTGAACTTATGAGTTAATGCACTTAGAAACATTAACTGTATATTAATCTGGCATAAAATAAATCACTTTCAGTCCTCTACTTATTACAAATCTCTAACTGGTCCATCCTCATATGAATATTTTTAGCTTGGAATGCATTTTATGTACAATGAATGAATTTAAGACGAAACAAAATAACAAAATATGTCTTTCTAAGAATTCCAATCTCACTCCATTATTCTTAAACCATCTCGCCAATATTCACATAACGTCTGTATAGTTTGCAAAAACTGAAATGTGATCTGAAAATTCTCTGCAACAACCACAAAAATATCCCAACTGAATGTGAATTTAACAATATTTTCCACTGAATATTGCACAGAAGTTTGCTTATCAAATCACTGAGAAAAAAAGAGGATGCGATTAACATTTTTTCCTCAGAACTTTTTAGGTGTAAAAATATATCAACATTTTTAATGTTAATTTTACACCTTTTTCAGGGTAAAATTGACATGAAAAAGGGTAACTTTAACCCCTAATACACCTTAAAAGCATAATATTTACACCGTTTTCGGATCAATAATGCAGGGTAAAATTAACATTTCCGAAATACTATTTTAACTTTTTCGGATTTTTCTCAGTGTAATACTCTATGGTTATTTAACACCAATTTTCAAACGTATTTTATTATTTAGATGTTATCAGGATGCTCAAAATGTTTTTGTATCAGATGCTAGAGCTTTGAAGCAACTTTTCCAATATTTGTCAAGATTAATAAAATTGTTTAGCAGTCCAACCGGTCCAATTCATGAGAAAAGTATCGTATAAGGAGAAGTGGGGCACCTTAGAATTGGGGCAGCTTTGAAATTGGGTTTTTTTCTCCCATTTTTAAATGAAACTGGGCCTTATCAAGATATAACTTATCTTCAAAAACCAATTGCAAAGCTAAATTACACCATGAAAAGGTCTAAATTCCATTTAAAAATAAGAGAAAAAAGCCCAAGTTCAAAACTGCCCCAATTCAAAGGTACTCCACTTCCGCCTAGTCGTAAATTCGAGCATTTCTCAAATTTTTTTCTACTCCATAATTTCTTTATATTTATCGGTTCACAGTGAATTTATACTTTCCCGGCTTTCCAAAGCTTCCCAGGAAAGACCATTTCTAAAGTTTTTTATTTTATTTTTATGTACTGGGCTATTTCTGTCATTCTGTACATTGATCACTTTACAAATTTATTATACAGCTTACAATGTTTCGTAAAAAAATGTCTATTTACACCGGGCAGGACTCGAACTCACAACTGTGACTGTCGAGCCGAGGGTCACACCGCCTAATAGCCGAACGCTCTTACCAGTTGCACCACGGACCCCCCTCATTTCTAAAGTTGGCGAAAGACGTAATGCTCTTGATTGAATTAAATTCAAAAATAATATTGCGTTTCAGCAAAATTAAAATACCGCGGGTGCGGATGACGTTACACCCTGGCTTTTCTTGAGCTTTTCTTTAATTACAGCGCTTAATGATGGTCTAGAAACTATTCTTAAAAGCTAGTCATGAAAATTATGAGTTTAAAGACACCCCGGGAATGCAAAGTCACCCCCATTGGTACTTTAAACATTTTTAAATTTATAAGCTTTTAGCTTCACAAATTTCAATAATTCGTTAATGTGGATAATTAATATCAAGGTTTACCTGGGCCAGGAAGACTAAAAGCTGCATATTTTCTCTAATTTTTTTCAACATAATAAAAAAAAGGTGGCAAAGCGTATCAGGCTTTGCGAAGTGCTCGAACTCGTGACTTAGATGCTACACCTCACACGAATTTTCGCATCATTGACCGGTTCAAAACCAATTTGAACATATTTATAAATCACTAAAAACTTTGTCCAAAATACACCCTATGAGTAATATAATTAATTTTCGGATAAAATTAGTTATCGGTTACGAACCGGTTTATTAACGGTGCATAACCAATTGAAATTTGATCAAGTTTATCAGAAATTCCAAGACCTTTCCAACGTGCCCATTATTATTTATGGTATCGATATATATTTGTTACAATTTGACCATGTTGTCGTATATCCCATTTTGGAAGAATCTTCTGATCATAGATCGCCCAGGAACCCCTTTCTCGTAATGTGGATGTTTCAGAGGCTGTGCATTCTCATTGCATCACCCGTCCAAGAAACAACGGTCTTGCCTATTGCGCCACTGAGATCTCCATGATCCCCACTGAGTGCCCATGCAGAAACATGATACCATTCTGTTAACTCTTTCCGGACCGCAGCATATGCTGCAAGCCAATTTCACAAGTTTTTCATCAAAAATACCTAAGCTCAGGAATTAATTGAGGTCCTACAAAAAATATCTTACATTTGGACATCCTTATACTTTGTAATCATCCACAAGAATCGGATTTTTATCAATTCTGAACAATTAAAAAATATTGTTTTTCACAGAACATTCATATGCTGCTTTGGGTACTCAGAGTCCCAAAAGAGACGAAAGAGTTAAGAAATGCGTTCTCTAGAACCTTTTAGCCCTTTAACGACGAGACAGTTTTCGCTGATCGAAAATTAGCTATAAAAATGAAACCGATAAACAAAACTTTTGAAACGTCTTACATCAAACTTTAGAAAAGCCAACACAGTCTGATTCGGTGTATTTTTTGTCTCTATGAACGATATAAGATCAGGGAATTATATCTGTAAACTTCTCTCTCTCTGTGGAGTTCAAAAAGTAATTGCAAAATTATTTCACTTATGATCTCTACACACTAGAGAAGTTTATGTCCACATTGAAGTGAATTGCCTACGCTTGTGTAAGAAAGACTGTCAAACATAGACATAAATTCCTCTAGAGTAGAGTAGAATAGTCCATTAAGCATTTAAAAGTAACATTCAAAATTTTCTTAAATTTTCAATTAGGAATTCAGCCTTTGGGACCTGACTTTTAGGAAGCTTAAAAAAACCCATTGGGCACTCAATGGGTCAAGTGGTAGAGCATTCGCTCTATGATGCAATTGTCCCAGGTTCGAATCCCCTTCAGGTCACCAGGAATTTTTCTGGCGTTAAAGGTGTTCGGATTGCATCCAGTGAGCTTCACTGCACTTGATTGCACGGGCATTGGGACCGACAACCTCGTCCCATACAAGAAAAACAATAATGCATGTCTAGAAATCCCCTTGTGGGAAGGCCTTGTTCCTTCATGGAATGTTGTGCCAGAATTATTATTATTATTATTTTAAAAAAAAAACTTTGTTTTCGATAGTCGTCACGTTTACTTAAAGCACAGTATAAGTAGTAAGAGAATGACCGGCTTAATGTGTTTATATTAATTTTTTTTAATTCTTCTGTACAATAATAAAAAGACACAAAACCTATGTTTTGTGGATACCAGTGAATGCTAAGCATCGTTTGTCATGTGTAAGGAATTGACTTGGCTATAAACGAACTTAGTCGTCTCTGGACTTTAGTCGTAAGTGTGTCTAGGGCATAATTTAAACATCGAATTGAGCAGCATACAAAAACACGTATTGGAAACTCGAATATTAATAAATATGATATAGTTGTAAACACTGACTTTTTTTATAATTTGTTATTAGACTTCAGAGAACGAGACCTATATATCGCTCCTTGGAAATTACAAGGAGTCAACTCACTTTGATTACTTGCATAATTTTGTTTGAATTAAAGGGGCACAAAATATATTCATCGTTCAAATTTTTGTGAAACAGGGGACTAACTCAAGCAAGTTGATCCCTTGCAATTCTAATTTCAGCAAAATTTGCACGTCATTTAGAATGACAAGGGCCTAACTCATTAAAAAACATTTTTTGAAAGGTAAAAATATAAAAGTTTCGATGTTTATATTAGTGCTCATACAAATAGAAAAGAAATAAATTGTTTTTGTTCAGTCATTAAATTGAGATACTTATTTACACAAAGTTGAATCTTTCATGCTGTCTCCTGAAAAATGGCCAAAAACACTGTGCGACACGTTGTGGGTGTCTTTGACGAGAGTGCCAAAACTTGTTAGAGGGTCATTTAAGGACCTCAAATCTGCAATCTGTTTGTCCGGGTCACCTCTAGATTTTTTTAGAAAAGCATTTTTTGTTTTTTGCTGTTTTATAAAATTCAAAAATTCAAATCTCCGGTCCTATTTATCCAGTGGTAGTCACATAAAGCTAAAATGACGCGTAATTTCATCCTCTATAACTTTTGTGAACATATCAAGAACCTACGATGAAAATAAAGTGTATTTTTTAAAGATTTTTTGAAAAAGTGCACCCAAAATTATGCATTTTTCTGTGTTTTTTCCAACTTATAATAATTCTCCCACTTAGATAGAACATTTTATAAGCCAACTACTATGCCTAAAAGTGAGTAAATTTAATATTCTTTCATGTCTTTTTAGTTTGGATTTTCTATCTTAATTCGTTTATTCACAATAATTTATTGAAAATAAAATACATTAAAATCTCTTATTATATATAATTATTTGGTATCTTTGTCTAACCTACTGAAGAGCATTCTCTTTTGCACTCTCACTGACATATTCCATATAAAAAGAGCTGAAATGAAAGAAAGAGACTTATATAGAAATAGAGAGAGAAGAATAGTTGTTTGGCACTGATAACAACTATTCTTCTCTCTCTATTTCTATATATGTCTCTTCCTTTCACTGCACCTCTTTTTATATGAAATGTGTAAGTGAGAGTGCAAAAGAGAATGCTTTTCAGTAGGTTAGACAAAGATACCAAATAATTATACAGAGATTTTAATGTATTTTACATTCAATAAATTATTGTGAATAAACGAATTAAGATAGAAAATTCAAACTAAAAAGACATGAAAGAATATTAAATTTACTCACTTTTAGGCATAGTAGTTGGCTTAAAAAATGTTCTATCTAAGTGGGAGAATTATTATAAGTTGGAAAAAACACAGAAAAATGCATAATTTTGAGTGCACTTTTTCAAAAAATCTTTAAAAAATACACTTTATTTTCATTGTAGGTTCTTGATATGTTCACAAAAGTTATAGAGGATGAAATTACGCGTCATTTTAGCTTTATGTGACTACCACTGAATAAATAGGACCGGAGATATGAATTTTTGAATTTTATAAAACAGCAAAAAACAAAAAATGCTTTTCCAAAAAAATCTAGAGGTGACCCGGACAAACAGATTGCAGATTTGAGGTCCTTAAATGACCCTCTAACAAGTTTTGGCACTCTCGTCAAAGACACCCACAAAAAGGTAAATTTTGTCGCACAGTGAAATTAGTTGGCCCCTTGTAATTTCCAAGGAGCGATATCATAGTTACTTTACTATATAAGGATCCTTGTACACTGAAGAAATGATCGACTAAGTCCAGTGTTTACAACTACCCCATGTTTAATACTGCCTCACTTTCGTCGGGGTAGGAAATGGTTGTACTACCACTTTGCATTTGCACAGTAATCACAAAGTTGAAGTTTTGAGATAAAGATTCAAGGATATTTCTTGCCTGACTTCAATACCTGATAAGGGGTCATCAACATCTGAAACACCATCGTCAAAAATTGAACATACTAAATCGAGAAAAGTCTAATTCTTCATGCATTTACAACAATCCATTAAGACAGAAATACATTTCATTAAAACCTTAGTGATTAAGCATTACTTTTATTGAGAATCACTTGATCCTTCAAATGAACTTCCCACTTGACTCTGATGAACTCTTTATTTCATTTATCAGTGATTTCTTCTCGGAATTATCATGAATAAATTGAATTACGAACTTGCAAGATGAATTGTGAAGTTTGTAGATGAAAAGTTTAATAGCTAAGTTCTATGAAAAGAGATTTTTAAAAGTGAATTTCGCAAGTATCATCCATCAGTAATAGAATTCCCATAGATTCACCAAAAAATTTATATCCACCACATGTGCTTAAGAAAGACTGGATTACCACATAAACACTCTCCTTCATCCAGCATATGTTGATATTCATGAGGAACACCAGAATCACCCATGATGACATATCTAGAATGAGCGACTATGTGGCTCCAAAAATCCCAAGTCACATACTATAAGTCATGGATCCATTGCATCTTGTCAGCATCTCTCTCTTTTGTGTCCCAGAAAACAGCATTCGCGAAGCATTTACAAATGAGGTCAGAGATATAAAAACACCCAGAACGAGACCAAATGTGGGAAGTGACTATGTCTAGTCAATAACAATAAAATGAAAGTTTCCGGAAGAAAGGCCGAATAAAAAGCATTTCAAAATTTTATTTTTTAAAGCCATGCAAAAACATAACAACATAATAAAGTGAAAAATTATTGAATTGCTCATTGATTATGTACATAACAAATTGATATGTGCTGCAAAATATAAACTGGATGATATCATAAGTTATGCCTTCCTTAAAATACATTTAAACCCCATATATTATCCTCAATATTCATAAGAAGCTGTAGAAGAGACCGTGACAATAAATTCAAATATTTTAAAGCAATCAACATTCTTCATTCACAACTGCTCACATTATTTGTAAACATGACACGATTTGGCCGTAAACAATACTAAAGCGAGGGCAATACGTATAGTATTAGAGGTTTCTGTTTCACGAGTTGTCCGAGTTTTCTGAAAAATTCTAAAATAATATTTTCTTTTAATGATTGTGTTCGCTCCAATAAGCGAAAAGTGAAACTATGCACAAAAGATCATAAGTGAAAATTTCGAAATATGCCAGACTAAATAAAATTTCAATAAATAGACTAATGTAAATCCTATAATGACTGTGGGTTAAATCTGAGGCAATTGAACTCCAATAGCACGGATAAAAGGGGATAGTAAACTTTAAGTCTTTCACAGAGAAAAACACGCTGTTTCTTTTTCCTTCTTAAATCATTAGCATCCCAAAGTGTGTGGGCGACATCTTTTACACACGATGCGGCCAGAATTGTACGATAATGCAGGAGAAGAAGATGAGGTGCATACGAATGAAGGTGTGGTGAGCATAATTGCAGACCTTTACGGGAAAATACATCTCGGAGGCAAAACAGAATAAAAACATTAATCAAAATGTGTATGATACGATACACGTTCGCACAATATACAGAAAAATAATTAAGCTATAGAATTTTATATTGTTGCGGACAAATTAGGAACTGGGTACTCTGAATGGTACAATGAATCTTTCACATAAGGACTACATCAAGGAATCATTAGCATATTCAAATGGAAGATGATTGCCAATCAAACAGTCATTCTGGCTAAGAATCAATTGCAATTGCGGAAAAGAATTGATAGCTCATAAGGGCTATTACACGTATAATACATTTTAAAATGAGGTCATGGATACACAGTTAGCAAATAGATGTAGGGGAGATAGGGGTAGAATTAGCCAGGCAGAGTATTAGATAGTGGTATCTTTTTGTTTGTCTTCGAAGGAATATTGAGGAAACCACTTTTTATTCTAAATATATACTTCCCTTCCTATTCATTAAAATATTTATCAGCCTCATACATAAATTTTTAGTACAAATTATACGCAATCAAAAATCTCATTTGGTGGCTAATTCTACCCCGATCTCCCTTACTAAAATACCTTTTCACTGAATCAGTATTGATACGGACAATTTTAGCAAAGCTATTAACATAAACCAATGAAATTCAAAATTTTTAGAACATGTACTAAAGAAAATTGTAATAGAAATTAATAGTTAAATTGTAAAAAAAGGAAACATACAGTCCCAAAAAATTAATAGAGAAAATAATGATCATTTTTTGTCAAAATTTTCTCCTGTCTTGTTGCGTAATTAAGTACTGCCAATCTTAATAAGTTACATTTTGTAGCTCTCGACTGCAATAGTAATTTTCAAACTTTTTATGGTACTCCTGAAAATTGATCATTCTAATCATTCGGTCGAGATTTTAATTTCCAAATTGTTTAATAAAATACATTAAAAATTTATCAAAACCTTTGTCATAATTGTTGATAGCGAAAATGAAATTTAGCACAGGCCTGTACTAAAAAATTAAAGTCAAAGTTTAATCTCTCTGTTTCACAAGAAAGTGAGACATACAATTACGAGCTATTTATATAAAAGTGCATAAAGAGTCAACGCATTTGATTCTTATCAAGCGGTAACTCAAATTTATAATACCGACACATTTTCTCGTTCGAATTTATAGAATCCACGGAATCACTCGTATGATTCTAATAGAATCTGAAATGATATTCCTTCAAGAATCACTGGAATTAAATGGAATCACAGAATCATTCTTACTCAATATTCCGCAATAGATAATGATAAGCCATAGTACATTACAGATCTTTATGATTTTTTTTTTATTTTCCAAAGAAGATTGGACATTTTCAACTAAAATAACAATCATAGAATATGCTTCATTCGAAAAGAAATACGATTTCTGGAAGGTGCCTCTTATTTAGGATTGATAAGAGGCTCTATTTAGAGGGAGGGATGCAGCCAGAATTTTAGCAAGATAGGAGCCAATTTGGAGAATTATCTTAAAAAGAAATCGTTTTTTCTAACGCAAAGAACAAAAGTTTTCCAAACATTTGTAAAATTATGCCCAATTATTATGAATTTGAAGTTATTTAAAAATAAATAAAAGGAAAAAGGGATCCACTTGCGATCTGTTTTTCGCAGAAATCACTGTGCCGATTTAAGCGATTTTGGAGGATTTAGACAAAGGTACAAAAGCGTTTTCATGGATCTGAGTACTTTCCATTCCAAGAAATTGCATTTTAAGCTTGAGGGTCCCAAAACGATGTTCTTAGAGACCAAAAGAGCTTTTAAATTTTATATGCTTGAAAATCAGAATCAATCTTATTTTATTCCGATTTTGATGATTTTAAGGGGTTACATGGGTCTCTCAGGGCAAAAAAAAATCAATTTTTTTATTTTTTTTTATTTTATAGTATAACATTTAAAAAATATTTTCTGAAAATTTCAAGTCAATCGGAGTACAGAATCAGAACCATTTTTACAATACAAAATGTGTTTAAAAATAGGCTAAAATTGATACTTTTTTTACAAAAACTTTTGCCAAAAATCCAAATTTTGTTTTTTTTTTTTCAAAAATCCTTCGTTCATCCAGGGGCCAACTAATCCTCTAAAAGTGTTTGATTTTTTGATTTCAGATGAACCTACTGGGAGAAATCGAATTTTCAAAATTTTTCAAAAAAGAAAATTTTAATTTCGTTCTAAAGTTACTCTTTCATATCCCAAAAGTTGGAACTTCTAAAATACTTTCGACACAATAAATTATTATCAGAAAAAAGCATATTTTTTGACCTGAGAGACCCATGTAACCCCTTAAGTGGTACAGATAGCACTTAATCAGATTTAATTGATTTCTAAAAATATAAATATTAGCTTTTGTGTTTTAAGGAAAATCGATTAAAGTACCTTCCGTTTTTTTTTTTTAATTTTTTAAGGAGAGTTAAACAAACTTTCTGTTAAAAATTCACAATAAATTAATTTTCAAGTCGTTATTTGGTGATATTAACTTATTTTCAAAGACGAAAACACTCCACAAAAAATTCGAGTGGAAATTCTGATAAAAAATATTTCTTACCTGTTTAAAATCGAGAATATAATTAAGGCTTTTAATTGAAGAAAACGGCGGGAAATTTTGATCAAAAATGGACTGATAATGCTGTTTTTAGAGTTTAAAAAACATTCTTTCAAAAATTGAATTTTAACCCTATTTTAGTTATTTTGAGGCCTAATGTAGAAAGCTTCCTAGCTAGATATTTCCTCTAACCTGTTCCATAGCGACATTGTAGATCTTCCTATCATTCAAAAATAGTCTTGATCGTATTTAGCAACATCTGAAATTCGATAAATTCGAAGATATCGGGGATAAACAGAATCACAGAATGGAATAATTGAGAATCACAGAATAACGAATTGAATTATTAAGAGAATCACACATTTCTCTGAAATAAATATCTCGTAAAAAATTTGGAAAATAAGTCAATTTATATGGAAAAGTAACAAGATGTTTGTAATTCGTCATATGAAACGGACTTTTTGGTCTAAGCATATTCAAAGGAATAGACATATAGTACGAATCCGATAGAGTCAACGCCTGAAAATTTAAATTAGAGTGAAAAACAATAAAATTCCAAGTTTAATCACTGACAATGAGAGAAATCCGAAAAAGTTAAAATAACATTCCGGAAATGTTAATTTTACCCTGCAGTACTGATACAAAATCGGTGTAAATATTATCCTTTTTAGGTGTATTGGGGGTTAAAGTTACCCTTTTCCATGTCAATTTTACTCTTAAAAAGGTGTAGAACACTGAGAAAAAAAAGGGTGCGATTAACTTTTTAGGTGTAAAAATATATCAACATTTTTCGTTGCTAATTTTACACCTTTTTAAGGGTAAAATTAACATGAAAAAGGGTAACTTTAACCCCTAATAACCTAAAAAGCATAATTTTACACAGATTTCGGATCAATACTGCAGGGTAAAATTAACATTTCCGGAATGTTATTTTAACTTTTTCGGATTAACTCTCAGTGATTAAACTTGGAATTTTATTATTTTTCACTCTAATTTAAATTTTCAGGCGTTGACTCTATCGGATTCGTACTGTATGTCTATTCCTTTGAATATGCTTAGACCAGGGGCTTCTCAACATTCCATTTTTCCATGCGTTTTTCCATAGTGGCACTGAAGACTATTGGCAAGTTTTCTCCTAAAGAGAATTAACTTATCAGTCCGATATATTTCAAAATCGTGCACTAAAAGCTGTCTAAAAATACATGTTTCATAATGCTCGCCGAAATAATACAAGAACTATGAGCAAATTTATTTAATTCGCGATGCAATATCTACAACATTTTTACAAGGAAAAGTGAAAAATATCTTCACTTTTTATTAGGCTTGATGGGCCCCCGCTTAGACCAAAAAGTCCGTTTCATATGACGAATTAGTATTCTTTTTTAGTACGACCTCAATAGGTTTCATAATGTATAAACTGATAATATACTGATGTATATTTCACGTTGGGATTTAGGAGAAATCTCACACTTTAAGATCTATAAATTGTAAGCTGATGTTATCATAAGGACTTTCTTATGCACTTTTCTATGACATTTTCCTATTTTATGCATTTAGAACAGATTACAATATATATACAACATTCTTGGCGACCGTCTGGTCGTTGATTGTTGTAAATTACACACACTAAAGTTTTTCTTCCTAGAGATTAAATGTGGTAGCTTTGTTGTATGCTGCTCAACATGCATCTACCAGCTTTCCTTTCAGATTTTATGTATACACAACCCAAAGGGAATCTTAAGTCACATCATTTATAATGATGCGCGATTCTCGAACAATGGCATCGTTGTTTCATTAAAATTCCACTCCAATGACAAAAGACACCACAGAGGATTGTGGGTATTAATTTGGTGTGAGAATGATACCATTGGGGGATGCTTTATTATCTTTTAACTTTGAATTCCTGTATTCTCATGCAGTTTCGTTTTTCAATCTATTCAATTAGGAATTACAGATTTCAAACATTTTACTTAGATGCATTGTCATCTCTTAGGCCAAGTTCATGACTATAGATTTCTGATCCACGATTCATCTAACATCTGGTACGATAGTGGTCTAAAAAGAATCAAAGAACTGTGTGGGTGGTTCTTGCAACATATTGAAGTTTCTCATTCACACCGGATACAATAACAAATTGCCATTTAAGTACACAAAACAAATCTGGACGTCTGGTATTCGGTTTGAATATTCCATGTATGTTATATTTAAGACGCCCATTTATAACGTTATTTATTCCAACAAGCAAATTTTCTTTTAAAAATAACCACGGGGCTCTTTTGGAAAAAAAAGACCTTTCCAGAGGTTTTTGAACTGTATTAAAATTAACTTGATATGGTCATTTTATTAACGAATTTTCTCTACTGAAGTGTGACCACAATTAGTACTGGTATTAGTCACAGGCCTTCGTGCAAAGGATAACTTTTGTAAATAAAATAAATACAATCAGAAAAGGTTATAAAGTACTTAGAAACATAAGGACTCGATTTATCAAGTTAATTTTCGCACATTCTTCCTTCACAAATGCCTTCTATAGCCATCACGCCTTAGATTAAATATCCTATGGTTCTATCTATATACTTGCATGCATGCATACAGCCAAATAAATTCATTAGGCTCAACTTATAACCATAAGGGACAAATCACCAACCAAAATGTATTTAAAAATCATGTTTTTTTAATGAATGTGTACCTCTTAACAATGTCTCAAATTAAAATGAATATTTCTTATATCCACCAAGAAAATATGTGTAAAAATAAATAAATTCCAGAAGAAAAACAAATATTATTCCTACGTTTGTTGTCTTTTGGCTCTTTTGATTTCTTTTTTCATCAATCTTCGATGCTAAGCAGCACGAAACCCTTTACCTTCACAAACGTCATCATTTTTATGCGTTCATGTAAACGATGATGGACGAGGGTAAACAGTTTTGTTGAAAATAATCCGTCTCAAAGTTTTATTATTTCAAAATTAAAATTTAATGCATTTTCAACAGATGATTTAAGAGCCATGGCTGCAACAACTGTGAAAGTTAAATCTTGATTTTCTCCAATCGGTGACAAAAACGACGGAATCAGAAGAAGAGATTACCGAATGTTCGTTTTCAAAGTTTATTTTATCAAGCACATGATCAACATTGATATTTCTAAAATTACCACTGAAATCTTCTTTAATTCGCCCATAATTTTTGTATGATAAGAGATATAAGCAACTCATGTTATATATTATCAAACTTTTATAACGGTTGATAGTAACTCAATCTAATCTCTACACTTTCTAAAGGTCAATACCTAAAGTTAAAAAAATATATCGATGCAATTCATAATCATATGTACATAACTACATACAAATATCCGGCTAACGCATTAAATACAGGTTAATTTGAAATCGAACCTAACTTAAAAGTTTTTTTTTTTTATTTTCATTAGGGGGAGGTGGGGCTACATTGAGATAAAAATGAAGCTTCAGTTTTATACTTTTTTTCTGAATTATTGGCGTAAAAAATGAAATCAGCTATATTGCAAATAAATTTTCTTGCTTATTATAATAATTAATAACCTATTTAACTTTTAGCAAAAAACCTTCCGGTTTTTCTTAAAAATGAAAATTAAATCGGAAGAACGATTATCTCAAAGTAACCCCACTTTGGGGTTACTTTGAGACGGTATGGGGCTAGATTGAAATAGACTTTTTTACCGATTAATGTTGGAATGTAAACTATATTTGGCCCTGCTAAAGTTAAATTGGAGTGTTATGAGCTCATTAAATCAATTTTAGTAACCAATGATATCATGAAATTCCATTTTAGAGTATTTTTTCGCGATCATGTTTAATGGAATAAAAAATCAGAGATAAAAAATAATCTTTTGCCGTGTGGTTGATATGGCAACCCCAACGCCAGCTGTGGAACTGTGAAGGAAAATGTAAACAATTTTTCGTGTCTTGTCTTGTGTAGTGTTTCTCCCGTTTTGAGGAATTCAAGACATCCACAAAGACCGAGACATCCTTGGTCAGGAAGACCCAACTTAGAAAATATTCTGTTCCAGGAAAAGCTGCTCTACTACCCAGATTACACCAGATATTTTCTGTGCCGAGAATACAAAGTTTCATGGGATTCTTGATATCCCCGATGGGAATTTTACCCAGCCAGGAACTATGAAGAGTTCAATATCATCCTGGAAGATACCAATTTACGTCGAGACTACTTCTGCTCTGATCATGTCACAAGACATAAGATGTAACACATCAGGAAAAGGGTTCCAGGAACAGGAAGACACAGTTTTCGTCAGACTTTCATGTTATTCACGTCACGAAGAACATGAAACATGATGTATTTTTGGAACTCATGTGAAAAAGATACTCAAGAAACCCTTCTTACTAAAGGTTTCCTGATAAATATTTTAATTTTGTTCCCGGACCTGCTGACAGGTATTTCAGTTGCCGGACAGCGTCCATGGTCAATCCATGGCTTAATTTCGAACACGTTATAAGGTTTTCGACCAGCATTTTTTCTTGTTTTTGGTAAAACATCTAGTAGGAAGAATTTTTTGATACTTTATCTTTGTTTCGCAGTCCCACCTTCAGGCTCAGTTCTTCAGGATCAAAATTAGGTCCCATTTCTGCCCTCACTCTTTTCAGCCGAAATAGCAATGTAGAATAATTGATTCTATAGTGGACTGAAGCTTCTCTCAGCGTCATCCTTTTGTTTTGGATGTTCACTATAACTTCCAAGATGTGGCTTTCGCTGATGCTTGCCCTTTCCGTTTTTCTTTTGTAGTTTCTCATCTCGATCTTTGCAACTTTCCACTGAAATAATTACTAATACTTTCCGCGCGCTGCGCTGCTGTCGCAATGTTACATAAAAATAGTGTTGCCAGAGATAAATCAAAGTAGCCCCATATTTCATATCAAAGTAGCCCCACGCGACAATTTCTAAGAAATTCCTGCCTTTCACAAAGACAGTATCATCTGAGTTAAAGTTTATATAATGATATTTTATTCAAATTAACCACCTATTATCATCTGCAGTAATGTTTTTCTTTGGTAGAGATTATAATAGTGAAGAAATTAAACGAAAACTTTGGGTGCAATATTACAATTTTCGACTATTTTTTAAAAAATACTCCTAGAACCTAGATCCTACGAACTAAGCTCACTACTTTATCACCAATTGTGAAGATTTAGATATATTATCATTGCATTATGGTAAGGCCAAGCTTCATTTAGAAACATACGAGAAAAACACACATTTCAAAGTAACCCCATCTCAATGTAGCCCCACCTGCCCCTACTCTTTCAGATGGGCAAAGAGAAGAAAAAGACCACGAAGAAGTACTGAGCACTTTTTCGTAGACTTCTACCTTTGCCGATCTGTAACAGGTTCAAATTTAAGTCCTATTCCAAAGTACCCCATTGGTTTCCTAATTTCTACACTAAGAAAAAACCTAAAAAGTTTAAACAATTCTATGGCAGAGTTGAATTAACTCTATGAATATGGATATAATTGTTACTCTTTTTCGTTGTAAATTTTAGTAAATAGAGTTGAAACAACTCTTCGTGCGAGTTCAATTAATTCTTCGGATATCGATGTAATTATAACTCTTTTTCGATGTAAAATTTAATCTCGACTGAAGTATATGGTTTTAAGAATATACAGTGGCGGCCAATAAAATAGAATCACCCCTTAAAACATGAGTTTTTTAACTTTTGGTACCTTTTTTCAAGTATATTTAAAAAAAAAAATTAATTTAGAAATGTTAAAGTAATTGTCTTATGTCGAAAAAGTACAGTAGGGGAGACCGGGGTACCTATAGAAAGGGATAGAATTAGTCAGTGGATTTTTCTCGTTTTTCTTAAAATGTACATCGATTAAAGTATTTTTTAATGAAAGTATGAACACATCCGCATATTGCCAGAAATATTTATAAGTCTGATCCAGTTATCCTACAATTTAAAAGCATTTTTATAAAATGGGTATAAAATTGTAATTTTGATGGTACAGTTTTTGGACCAGCATTTGGTTTTCTGAGTTTCTAGTCAAGATTTCATAGTTTTACCTCGTTTCTGGTTTAATAAACCTAATTAAAAAATATTTTTCACTTGGATAATAATTATCCAATTTTTTATATAAGATGATAAACACTGAAACAGCCCTCGGGGCAGTTGTAGCCACTCTTCCGTGGCAGACTAAAACTATCAATGATTTTTCACTAATACATGGATAATTGTTAGATGAAAAAGTAATATTGATATTCCACGCAATATTGCCATTCGGATGAAAAATTTGTGAAATAGATTTTTTCAGGATATTTTCATCAATTTTGCCGCAATTACAAAAATGTCATAAAAAAGTCGGCTAAAGCCTTTTTCTTTAGGTTTAAATGACATATTTAGCATCAGTGGGCTTCAGTGTATCAAGTAAAACAATATTTAGTATCTTCAATTTAAAATTTCGTCTGGAAAACTGGTGTCAATTAGGACCCCAAAAGTGGCTATATCTACCCAGGCCGGGGCAAGTGTAACCAATGTGTCATACTTTTTCATTATCCTCTCTAGAAAAAGGCAAGGATTTTAGAGCTTTGAACTACACTGTTTCATACAGCCAACATCCTAATGCTAATTATGAAACATAAAAATATTAGACAAACCTTATCATTTTTCACAAATCATGCGCGAAAAAAGCCTCATTTGCTGGCTAATTCTACCCCTATCTCCCCTACTGGTCGCAAAAGGTCTGTATTTTTACTCAGAATGCGTCAAAAGTGATGTTCTGCTGGGACAAAAAATAGAATCACTTTCATTTATAGTCATAAACTAAAATTCATTTTGATTATTTCAAAAATACCAAAATTTTAGTGTAATGTCAGTAATTATTTAGTGTCCTGACAACTAATTTTCCAATATGAGAAATGAAAATATGAGAAATTGGAGAAAATTTAGAACTTTCTTGTTAGAGGCTATATTAGATTTTTGAGGCTACGAAAGCAAGGAATGATCTTAAAGGTCATAGCTGACCACAGTAAATTACGAAAATCAATAATCCACCTTTTTAAGTGTGAAATTAACATGGAAAAGGGTAACTTTAACCCATAATACACCTAAAAAGCATAATATTCATGATCAATAATGTAGGGTAAAATTAACATTTCCGGAATGTTATTTTTCCGGAATGATGTTTTTCCGTACCGTAACTTCCCTTTTGACGAAAAAAGTTCGGCTAGGTTTTGAGGATACTTATTTCATATGGCGGCATAATATACTAGACTCACCTACAACGCAAGCCGAGAGACGGCTTAACGTAATTTTAACAGACGGTTTTAACACTATTTACTGCAGTCTTTTCTACATAAAATGAAATTGAAGTAGAGAATCAAATTTCATAAAATCTCCAATGTATATTAATCCATTTTGTAATTTTTTGACACCAAAAAGATTTGCATGTTCCTCGAGGTTACTAGAAAAGACACGCAACTGCTGTAAGCTTATCTGTACTTTTCAGTGTTTGTAGCTAGTCTGTTTACGTTTGTTGTTGTTTGACTGCAAAAATTTGAGATACTGTCATCTGTCACTGTCACGTAAGTCCTAATAAATTTGACTCAAACACAAAATTCAAGATAGAATTTTAAATTTCAGATAAATTTAAAATATATTTAAGTATATAATTGCAGGTTTCTTGTAAAATAATCATATCTATCACAAGAATATCTGCACTTATCCATTTGATTTGCTTTATCGTCTGGGTCTTACATCAGATTATTGACAAGCGTTATCGATAAAGGTAAGATTTTTGTCGAAGAGGCAAAAACGTCAAACAGAAATTAAGTAATTCTGGTCTGGCAAGTTTTATCGTGAAAGAAGTTAACGAAATGTGAAGTCAATCTTGTTTGAAAAACTTTTTGTTTACCTATTTGTGGCATTGTATTGACATCTTCAGAACCGGTAATCACACGTTTCACTGAAAGATTCCCGTGTGCTCTTGAGATATTTTATTATTGCTCGTTTCTCATAATAATTGAATTCTCCAGTCTATGATTTCATCCCTGCAATCATGGTGCTGACTGAATTTACTTGTATAAAAGGTAGATATCAACTTCTTGGTAGACTTGAGAATTTTTTTTTAGAGCTTAAGCAACACTGAACAAATATTGAATTTATTACTTTGGTCTTCTTTAATTCAAATAAAGATAGTACATTCTGATAAATCCATGAACCCAAGAAAAAAATGTAAGAGTCAATAAGACCTTCTACATCACTGCTTTGAAATTTCTGTTTTTTTTTCTTGGCATATTAGTTGCTTGCAAAAAAGCAAACTTTGGCAAAAATAAGATAAGATTTTAAGGCATTTTTCTTCCAAATTTCTTTCAAACCACTCAAATAAAGCCAGAATCGTAGAAGTGAGGATTGAAATATGGTAAAGCAATTTGGGCTTATCGATTCCCCTCTTTAATGAGTTCAAATTCATTAGGAACAAAAACAGAGACTTGCTGGTACCAGCGTATATGATATTTTGTGTATGGTTTTATATACAGAAATGGATAAGAATTCCCAAAAATTTCTGTTTGGGTGGGGTAGCGTTTAAATATATTTTCTGACTAATTTTTTGCTTGATTTATATTTAGAATCGTTCAAATCTACTTATGAGTTTGGAATTTTTTGGAAATATTTAACAAACACATTCTTGGTTTGTTATATCAACTCTTGATTTTTTTTGCAATTTACTTTCAATTGTATTGGAACGGATGACAAATATTATGACTCTGCCTAACGCACAATGATTTTTTTCTGTAAACATGTTTTCGAAACTGTTATGTTCAACGCACAATAACTTTTATTTTGTAAACATGTTTTTGATATTTCAATGAGAGTGAATGAAACAGAGATCTAGTCATCTCGCTTTCTCTCACAGGAAATTTTGAAAACACGTTTACAAACAAAAGTTATTATGCGTTTGGCATTATGTCCAACGCACAGTAACTTTTGTTTGTAAAACTGTTTTAAAAATTGGCAAAATTGACTGTGAGAGTGAGCGAGATGACTAGATCTAGATTTCACTCACTTTCATTGAAATGTCAAAAAAAACATGTTTACTAAACAAAAGTTATTGTGCGTTGTATGTGTTGTATCAAAATATGTTTTGTATTTTTGTGTCAAAAACGTGTTTTGTAAACATGTTTTTGACATTTCAATGAGAGTGAATGAAGTCTAGATCTAGTCATCTCGCTCACTCTCACAGAGAATTTTGAAAACATGTTTATAAACCAAAGTTATTGTGCGCTGGTCATTATGCTCAGCGCACAATGATATTTGTTTTGTAAACATGTTTTTGTCATTTCAATAAGAGTGAATGAAATGTAAATCTAGTCATTTTGCTCACTCTCATAGACAATTTTGAAAACATGTTTACAAACAAAAGTTATTGTGCGCTTGGCATTATGTCTAACGTGTCCAACGCACAATAACTCTTGTTTGGATCTTAGATTTCATTCCTCTCACTGAAATGTAAAAAAACATGTTTACAAAACAAAAGTTATTGTGCGTTGTCCATTATAAGAGTACGCGAGATGATTAGATCTAGATTTCATTCACTCTTATGGAAATATCAAAAATTTAATTTCCCAAATTGATTAGCATCTCGTTTGATGTAAAAGGAATCCCTTTGCATTTAAAGAGGTTTATTGAAGTTTGTCAAACACACATATCTTAATCCATCTACACCCTGGGGCAATTTTCGACAAAAAATGCATTTTTAACGGAATTTTGACGTTTCTACTTAAGGCAAATGTCCTAATTCAAAACCATTTCCAGACGCTTTAAATTTGACAGAGGATTCAACAACACATTGTTTATATTTTTTTCTGAAGAGAATTACATAAATTTGCTCCTAGACTCTTCTAGAATGTTACTGTTTAGTGAAAATTCTTTAGATATAATTTGAAAAGTTCTTAAATACAAGAAAAACACACAAGTGCAAAATGCTTCTATTGGAAACAAATTAATCCAAATGGAGACAAGGGAAAGTTTCCAATTGGAGACAATCAGTGTAAGTGAGACCGCGACGGAAGGCTTCCAAAACCTTGTTGAGTTGCTCTTGAGCAGAGGATTTGTTCTTGTTCATGGTATTTTCTCCTTTCCCATCTAAAACAATAAGAAAATCTCTCCAAAAAATCGTTTTTCCGGGATTTCCTATTGAAGCATTTGCAGACACTTCAGAAAAACCCTTTTTGTTCTCGAAATAGGTAATTATTTCATTTGAAAGCTTCACGTACTGCTAACAATAGAGATTAGGCACTTAATTTAACTAAAATTATCCAGAAATATGACATAAATGTTAAACAAAACGAATAAACAACAGTCACCTCATTGCGTTTTTCATTAGAAAACATGGTCGATCGATGAAAAATTCGATGATGAAAAGGTACATTTTTAATTTTTCTCAGAAATTAACAAATTAAAATTTGTGAATATTTATGGATTTTCACTTTATTTGGAGCAAAATTGACTAAATAATGAAACTGTGGTATAGAAAATATATAAGTATGATAATTTAGTACTGTATTTATCGTGAAAACAATGACGTTTCCATTTGGAGTAGCGAAAAATTTCCATTTGGAGCAGGTTTTGAATTAGCTTTTAACCTAGGGCTCAAAATTTCATTATTTTTTATTCTACATAATCCTTCCTCGAATCACTTGAAACTTTGTAAGTTTAAGAAGGTTCATGAAGGCTGTCTTAAATAACAATTTCAAGTCTCAGTCTCTTTTATTTTAGAAAATAGTGAATATTGAAATTTTCGTTTTGACAAATTTTGCCCCAGTCTCCCCTACCTCTAAAACAATTTCTTAAATTTATTTTTGATTTATATCTGTCAAATCTCAATTCTTAGATTAAAGTTATCAGAAGGTGTCTGCAATTTTTTTTTTCATATTTGAAGCTCTTAATATGAAGTTTCACATTTAAGCGAGCAAATCTTTTTCTAATTGTTACGTGAACTGTATAATAATAATCGGTGGCAGCCAAAATCCCGAAAGCCAAAATCCCGATAGCCAAAATCCCGAACGCCAAAATCCCGAAAAGGCCAAAATCCCGAAAGCCAAAATCCCGAAAGCCAAAATCCCGAATTTTTAAAATCCTGGAAGGGATGAAATTATATGGAGGAAAATGTTTAGAATAATTTCCCAAGGCACAGAAGATTTCCCTTTGCCTCCAGCAAGCGCTAGTGCAATCGTGGGAATAGCTATGATACTTTTAAAAATTCGGGATTTTGGCTTTCGGGATTTTGGCGTTCGGGATTTTGGCTTTCGGGATTTTGGCTTTCGGGATTTTGACCGGGACCCATAATAATAATGCTGGCACAACATTCCATGAAGGAACAAGGCCTTCCCGTAAGAGAATTTCTAGACATGCATTATTATTATTTCTTGTACAGGATGAGGTTTTCAGTCCCATGCCCGTGGAATCAAGTGCAGTGAAGCTTACTGGATGCGACCCGAACCCCTTTAACGCCAGAAAAATTCCTGGTGACCTAAAGGGGATTCGAACCCGCGACACTTGCATCATAGAGTGAGTAAACGTGGACTGTACAAGTGGGCAGTAAAAACGTAATGTTGTCAGTAATGAAATGATTTGTACTAGTCGAATTATTGCGTAAATTTTAGCAAAAGAAAAATATTTTTTTTATTTTATCGGAAACCCATAAATGTTAATTAAAGTAGACCCATTTTAGTAAAAATATTGTGTTTTTTAAACTGTTTCGTTTTATCGTTCACTTCCGTACTAAGTTTCGAAACCATGTTTACAAAACAAAAGTTAATGTGTATGGGCCAATCATTCTATCTAGGTCCAGAAGACATATTTTTCATTTTACAAAAGATTAATATTGTATCAAATAAAATGGATACAATTAAAATGGATATGACAAAAAACATATTATAAATCTAATCCCTAAATATACACAATACAAACTTATATAGCAACTAAGAATTAAAATAGAAATAGGATAGAGAACAGCTTAGACTGGAAACTGTTAGAATAAGAATTAAACGGAAGTTACAGAGAAATCTTAAATAAATTACATTGTAAAAAAATATAGTGTATTTCTTTAAAATAATATCATAAAAATCTTTAATTACCATTTTCTGTTATCAGAACTTTCCTTTTCTCCAATAACATGCATAGCCACTGAATATCCAAAGTAGGAATCCTTCTCTCCATATTTTATGATTGGCAGTCGATTTTCCAAATTAAAACCACTAACTAAATGTAAACTCAACAATATAAAGACACTAAACAATTTCTTTGATGGCAAACATAAGCTGCTTAAACTGAATACACTCATTTTTCTAGGAAAGCTCATTCTTCTCACTTTTTCACAATTAACACTCTTCATATTGTTTATCAACTAGATGCTCACTGATTCATTCATACTGCTCTCCCTTTCAATTAGGCAGTTTAATTTCATACCTTCAATCGTGTTAACTACTTTTACATAAATATGTCACCACCTTGATTTTACAGCGTTTTATGTGTATCACCGGCTTTCATCGCCATTCACACTAAATTTAAAGTTGTACAAATGGGATGAGATCTGTCAAAACAATATATTCCAAACTATTTTGCCGGGCTCTAAATGTTTCCTCTACACTAACGAAGGTATGAATAAATTTTTGATAAGAACTCTAATTCACAAACATACGTAGAATTTTATAAACAGTCTCCTAAGTAACTCACAGATAAGATAGCGTTTTGATAACAGATTATGAAATTTTTAAAACTTTGTGCAGTGGTTGTAGGTTTTCACTTAAACTTTAATCAGTATTTAAAATTAAAACTAATTTCTGCCGAATTCTATGGACAACAAAGACACTTCTCAGAATTTGGCACGGAATGGGATGAATTAAAACCCCAGATTAACACAACCTCACCCATACGGAGTATTTCTGCGACTGATTTCGATGGCGTGGCACATCAATGCTATTAACTTACTTTACGCATGTATACAGCAACAATTTCTACGGTATATATACGCGTAAAGTATATATCATTTTATACAGCGAAAAATATTCTTCGCAAGTAATAATATATAAATTACACTACATTGAAACAGTGCGACTACAATAATAAGGCATTTCAACAACTACATTGATCAATTCTTCTTTACGCAATTTACAAAATAATGTCTAGCGCACAATAACTTTTGTATGTAAAAATGTTTTTAAAATTCCCTATGAGAGAGAACGAGATGACTAGATCTAGATTTCATTGACTCTCATTGAAATATCAAAAACATGTTTACAAAATAAAATTTATTGTGCATTGGACATAAACTGTTAATTATAAACAAAAGCAATTTTGTAAACATAATATGTTAGTTTTTTGAAAAATCATTTATAGTTGAAGTTCCTATTTTTATTACTTCCCGTGAAACTTTAAATCGTTATCTGTTGTTATAATATGTCGACTACCCTTAACAGCTAAAGGTTAAAACGATCAATTCTTTTAATTGTAACACGGATTAATGACAATCGAAAGTAAAATTCAAACCAGAGTCAAACCAAGTGGTGAGTAAGTAGCTCTCAGACTGCACCGTGAGCAGCGATCAACAAAATTGTACCGATCTAGAGCTAAAACACGACAGATGGGCATTATTTTGCTAAAAAATTAACAGATCAGCACAATTTGGTCAGAAAGCGACAGATCGGCATGTGCAGTAGCAAAAAATGTCAGATTGACACGATTTTAGCGAAGTCTCGGCAGATTTAAATGTCAGTTCGCATTTATGAAGTATAGCATTCGTTAAAGTTCGTGTAACATCATAAATTTCCTACAGTCAATTCCAGTGGTAAATGTTAATGTACTGTACTGGAAACACTAACTTTCTAGACTTAATCGGAAGACCAGCACGACATCGACAAAATTCGTATGAAATCGGCAAATCAGCACAATTTTTACAAAATATCGACAGATCGGCACGGAAGTAAACCGTGAGCGGCACAGTTATCTACTCCTTGATTCAAACATATTTTTGCATGCCCAGAACGTGGAGTCCCGTCTGACCATATAAGCGTGAATTATAGCCTAAATTAAGCCCTATCTTTCATACCTTACTTTGAGGATCTCAGTGGCGCAATAGTCAAAACCGTTAGATCTTGCGCGGGTGAGATCTCTGACGTGACTCTCAAAGTTGTGAGTTCGAGTTCCTCCCTGTGCAAGCAACTGAATGCCAAAAACATTTTCACTTTGATGAAACTAGACTTAGGGATTCTTCCATCACGGAATACAACAGAAATATAACATGATTACATTCTAACAAATTATTCCGATACGACTAATAATAATAATACCTTACTTTTAAAAAGCTCCTATAGAAAATAACCCCTTTGAAAATATACATGAAGGACACTATTTTACGTTCCTAGTAACGAGCATCGGGACTAATAAAATTGTATTGCCGGCTGTGTTTTTTAGCCATAACGGACAATATGTAATATTTTCCAAGAGATGTTATTTGTTTTCAAATTTATAGACAGATTCTTAGTGATTTTGTGTGGTTTCAGTGATTTTATTTATAAGAATAATTATACAAAACTGCGTAACATGTACAGAATAATTTTGTGATAACATTAAACGAATTACTACCCTAAAATACGTGTTTTTATTCCATTTCCGAGAATATTTTTCGGGGATTTTTTTTGATAACACTTTCTGCCTTTCTGAAATATTAAATCGTTAATCCTGTTTAAATAAAACATATCACTGTACTTGAAATTTCTAGCATTTGTACAATATTCGAAAGTAAAATCAGGAGGGGTATTTGACAGTTTCATTCATCTGTCATTAATATTCGTGGAAAAATCCAGTCATACAGTCCTTATTTAGGGTCTACTATTCAGATCTTACCAATAAGTTCTAATATAATGTCTATAGCTGGGTGTTAATTTAAAGCCTCAACGTTGAGCCCCCTTTACCCTGTGATAGACAGGATAATACTTTGAGGAAATTACTTTTTCTCACACAAATGGTGAAAGAGAAGATACAGATTCATGTTTTCGGAATCCAAAACAGATTAAGTGTGGATCAAAGATCTATTTTTATATTATACTAAGTTTCAAAGGAACTCCGTTTGAATCTACCTAGATCAATCTTTAAAGCTTTGACAAACAGAAATTCAACATACTTCATTTCGTGCGATATTTAAAACATGTTCATAACTGTTTGGTATACCAAATACAGTAGAGTCTTCTAAATTTGAACGCTTCAGGGGTGTGACTGCCATTTCTCACTTCCAAAATTCGAACGATATTTCCAAAACTAATTAAATAAATTGCATTTTGAATCAAATGTCGGTACTTTCTTACAAGTCTTCGTATTTCGTTTTCATTTTACACAGTTTACGATTATATGAGATTTAAATTACAAATTTTCAGATTACTCGTTTTGCCCAAATACATAATTTGAGTAACTTTACAAGAATAATCGTGGTAAAAAAGCAAACCAACGATTATCCTTATAATTTTTTTATTGTGTACTACAGCGAGACTTGTACGTCAATGGTTAAAACGCAGCCTGGACAAACTTATTTTGACGTTTATTCGGTTCCAAACGGTTCTTGCACACACAGTAAAAAAATTTACAAGGATAATCGTTGGTTTACTTTTTTACCATTATTATTCTTGTAAAGTTACACAAATTATGTATTTCGACAAAACGTGTAATCTGAAAATGTGTAATTTAAATTTTATGTAATTGTAAACCGTGTAATCAACTGGGAATTATTACAGAGTTTTGTATATTTTCTTACATATTTCCTGTAAAATTACACAGTTTTCAGATAAAATGTGTACAAATTACACAAATATGTATTAGTACACACGATTACATGTTTAATGTAAAATTTACAATGAAAATCATGGTAAAGTAGCCAAAAATTTTTTACTGTCCACCTCTGGTCTACTGTTCACTCAATTATCCGTTATCCTAATCATTAGGGTGAAAATATCAGAAACAAACCAATAAGTAAATGGTATTTTTTTAATTTCTTTATCCGATTGACAGGTGTCATCCAGATATTGAAGAACTGACCACATAGAAATTTTCCAACCAGACCGTGAGAAACATTCAAATTCAAGAATGAAACCGTCATAACAGTACATAAAAAAAATAAATTACGCGTAAAGAAATAACATACTACAATATTGAGTGTTCGAACCGGCCATTGCTGGGAAGAATGATGTTTTCTTAGTGTTATGTTGGCCAACGTGCTTCGAAAAGTGTATATGCGGCATCAGACCGGATTGTCATTCCCTTTCGAGATCGCCTTGTGTACACATACGGTAGTCTCCTGAGTGCTTAATTTTATTTTCTACTTATTTTGACTCTTATCAGTAAATTTTTACAAAGGCGAATTTGAGGGCGTATACATTATTCATTTTTGCACTGTAAAATCATATAAATTTAGTAAAAATGAAGTGTCTTCATCTTATATTGTTTGTGAGTTTCTTATCAGTCTCACTTGGTCACGAAGAATCTGTTCATACAATTCAATTGACCAGTGAGAATTTTAGCAAAGAAATTAAAGAAAGCAACTTTTTTGTGATGTTCTTTGCCCCATGGTAAGTTTAAGATTTATTTTACATATTTCCAAGGATCCCTAGGTCATTGACTAGTCTCAGTTGAGAGTATATTACCCTCCCTAAATCTTGTTAGGTGAAAACCTGTAGTCATTTGAATTAATTATAGATTCCGGGTTTGGTGATAAAGAACTTAGTAGAGAGAAAGATGACCCAGAGTCTTTCTTGTCCCCTTTATTTTCTATTGTATGACTATGTCAAATATAGGAAGAAAGAACGTGCAGAGTAATGCGACACATGATTTGTTACTCGTTCCGTTGATAAAGACGATAAAGACATATCGAATTCAATTATAGCGACAATCGCAAAGTGAATAGTGATTAATAGGGTAAGAAAAAAAATTGTTATCTATCAATGTATTATTTTAGTAGATCAGGATATTAGTAAGATAAAACGGTTTTTGGCAAGAATTTTTAATCTTAAACCTATTTTTTCTTAATCTGTCAGTAAAACTTCCGAAGACTCGACCTTGACTTCAAGCAACCAAGTTCATGTCGTCCATCGGTCAATTTCCCATTCCAATATTTTAAAATCCAGTTTTAGGTAACAACCAAAAAGATGGAACACTGAAATTTTTTTTACCTCGTTCCTCAGGTGTGGACACTGCAAACGTTTGGCACCAACGTGGGAGCAACTGGCTGAGATGCTTAACACAAAAGAAGGCTCTAGAGTTAAGATTGGTAAAGTAGATTGTACTGAGCAGGACAGTGTTTGTTCAGCACATGAAGTCACCGGATATCCTACACTGAAATTCTTCAAATTGGGCGAAACAGAGAGTACGAAATTCCGTGGTACACGAGATTTGCCCACTCTGACCACATTTATTAACGAACAATTGGGTGAGACTGATGAGAAAGAAGTTGAAGATGAGAAGCCTGAGCTTCCTGAGGCCGTTCAAGGTCTGCAAGAGCTCACAGACGAAACCTTCAGTAAATTCGTGGCAAATGGAAAGCATTTTGTCAAATTCTATGCTCCTTGGTGTGGACATTGCCAAAAACTAGCCCCCACGTGGAATGATCTCGCCAAGGCACTTGAACACGACAAATCCGTATCAATCTCAAAGCTAGACTGCACTCAGTACCGACCAATTTGCCAGGACTTTGAAGTTAAGGTAAAATGAGTTAAAAAAAATCTAAACGCCAGAGAACGTAATCCTAAAAACTCCATCCTTAGGGTTATCCTTCACTGCTGTGGATCGAAGATGGGAAGAAAGTCGAGAAGTATTCAGGAGGACGCTCTTTGGAAGATCTCAAAGCCTATGTAGACAAGATGGTTGGAAAGGAGGCTAAGGTAGTGGAAAAGACCCCAGAGGAAACCAAAGAAGATACCCAAGTTGCCCTTCAACTGACTGCAGATACTTTTGATCATGCCATTGAGAAAGGAGTTACTTTTGTCAAATTCTTTGCTCCCTGGTAAAACTACAAAGTCCAGGAAAGAAAGCTTAGGATTTTAACTAAATTCATCTATTTTTTTACAGGTGCGGCCACTGCAAACGCCTGGCTCCAACATGGGAGGAACTTGCTGTGAAATTCGTGGGCAATAGTAATGTTAAAATTGCTAAAGTTGACTGCACAGTAGCAGAAAACAAGGAACTCTGCTCTGCTCAGGAAGTGGACGGTTTCCCCACATTGCATTTATACAAAGCAGGTGCCAAATTGGAGGAATACAATGGGTCCCGGACCCTCGAAGCCCTACACCAATTTGTGGCGAAGCACGATAAGGGTCACGATGAATTGTAAAGTGAATCTACAACAAAGTATCAATTGCTGGTGATGTTAAAATACTTAATATCGAAACTGGAGGATTCTCCTTGACTTCCAACATTATTCAGCAATTGTGAAAGTTTCCAATAAAGAAAAAAAAACCTTTCTAAAGTATTTCTAAAGAGTCTCTGTTCCATCCTGTAAAAATTGGCAGTGTTCTATTTAATTAATTCCTTATGGTTTTCTCTCCTGAAGTATACGCTTAAATGTTAATCTCTTTAAAATGATTGAAATTGAGAAACTTTTAACGTTACACCGCGTGGAATCCTTTTCTTCATCATCATTATTATTATTATTAATCGTATCGAGATATTTGTATTATAAGGTAATCATTTTTACAATGTCATATGTCATATTCCGTGTTGGAAGAATCTGCTAAGTCCATTGTAGACCGTCCAGGAGCGCCTTCCTGTGATGTGAATGCTTCTTCCATGCTCCCAGAGTTGTTGGGCGAAGACGTTTTATTACATTATATCACAGTGAAAATGTCTTTTTTCTATATATTCAGATCTTTGCACCGGGCGGGACTCGAACTCACAACACTGTGAGTCAAGCCGACAGTCTTGCCTATTGCGCCACTGATTCCCCTTCCTCATCATTAAAATAATACTTGAAAGATATTATGTTTAGCCTTTTAGATTAACTTCAATTTACCGTCGAAATTTTCAATCAAAAGACAGGCTTAAATCAAGAAATTTTACAAGAGAAATCCAAAATAACAGTGATTGATAACGTCAAATTATATCGATTAAGAAGTTCTCATATTATATTCATTCCAATTATTAAGGTATTTTAGGAGTCTCAAGCACGTTTTCGATTAAAATTGGACTAATTACACCCCATTATGGCGTCTACATACTAGAAGCAATTTTCGTTAAAAATTGCCCCTATAAAAAAATTTTGACGTTTGTACAAGGGGAATTTTCTTCAAAGTTTTTTTTTTAATAGCTCCTAATGTGTACACGGCTTTATTCAATAAAACGATCAAATCGATGGCGAACTCTAAAGAAACATGATAGCAATGCAAAATACAAATCCTTATATTCTAAATCAGAAATTTGGACACATAACCTTAGTTCGACATTGACTGACTTCTAAAGTTTCGTCGCAAAGGTAAAAATATAATAAAGAGCTCAATATAAATATTCATAAGAATTTAAAGTAATTTAAAAGTCTGGAGGGCAAAGACAAGTAGGGTAAAGTGATATAATTTGGAATTAGTGTTACAAGTTGGACAATTCGCCGGTACAAGTTGGGCATGGTTTTTTTCTTGATAAATACAGTACAAAATTTGTTTTTAAGCACAAGGAAACACATTATAAAACTAAAGCATTAAAAATATACAAATAAAAATGAAGTACTAAATTTATCAAGACAAAAAGCCCCGTCCAAATTGTACCATTGTCCAACTTGTACCACTGCTGTCCAACTTGTACCACTTTACCCTACTTCAATTTATGAAAAAAAATGGAAAAATAAAATAATTTTACCAGCTAATTTCGTGTCCTTATCTACCTTTTAATTGAATTAACTTGAAAACAGTCTCGAATAGTGCACCACAGAACTTTCCGCCGATTCTTGTATATATTAAAATCAGCAGACGTTTAATAATATCATACTGAGTGATAGTACGATTTTAACTTATTCAATTCAAAGAAGTATGAATATTTTTGTGATAAGATTTCAAATTGTTATAGTGAGAAATGGTGTTTACACTCAACAGTTTTCATTGTTTCGCGTGATTATGTAGTAAAAAATTGGTAATAAAAATATTTAAAGTTGACTGAGTTGAAGCCAAAGTTGTTAACAAATAACTCTCATAGCAGTAAGTCTAGTGAGTTTAAAAGTACATATCTCAGTCAAGATAATTTTAATAAGTTGACATTGAAATTGTGGACCTCAGAGCAAAAATGGCACATATCCAATGGCTAAAGCATAAGATATGTGCTATTTTTGCATATTTTCTAACTTTTTTTTTTCAACATAATAAAGATTTTATTTAATTCACGCTCCTAGACATATAAAAGCATAACATTTAAACTATATTTTTTGACATTTTTTTCTTAAAAAATTAAAAATTCGGTTGTTTCGTTAGTAACGATTACTCAGAGTAGGCTCATCTGACCCCAAACACCAATTATTTCCTTTTAGCAGATGAGTTAAACCACGGATTACTATATTCCTGGATAGTAGGTAGAGATTTTCGTGTCTTATAGTAGTGCAAACAAACCAAATAAAAGTGCACCCAGGAATGATGCGATTTTGATGCTGAGGAATGAAAATGTAGGATTTAAGTGATTTTCAGCTTCGATCAAGAAGCAAGGGTACGACGTCTTTATTCGTACTTTTATTCACTTTGTTTGCACTAATATGGGACACAAAAATAAGTAAGTTTTTTCTCAAAAAGACATTTCCAAAAATTAGGTGCAAAGTTCCAATTGCTAAAGTTTAAAAATTGTTAAATTCTCTAAGTCTAAAGGCTGATAGTCCTTTTTGCCTTGAAGGGTATCACGAACCGGAATGTTAAGACCAATGCTCCATATTAAGTTAAAAAATATATAAGCTCCAAAGCACTATTTAATGTTTTTTGTAATGCAAATTAGTATATTAGTGATTCATTTTACCATATCTAAATTTGCGCGTTTATTATCAGAAATGAATATTGATAAGTGTAATATTAAAAATGCACTGTGTTCTACGGATCGGAAGGGGCTTAATCAGATGTTTCACGGATAGTGGATTTCTTTAAATTAAATATGAACTATAACAAAATGCATCCTTGCTGTAGTTATTTGTTAAAAAGTAGTGAATAATTTCTAAAAATTATTTTTTTTTTTTGACCCATAATATGGGAGACAATGCACTAGTCCGAGGAACACTGATGATCGTTCCTTATACGGGCTTCAGACCTAAGGCTTAGTCATATGGCTTAACTTTATCACTTAAGATTGCTCAAAAAGGAAAATTATCACTTAAGATTGCTCAACATTGGGAAGTGATCCATTAAATTTTGAAAAACCAATAATATTGGTTGCTATTTCGAATTTCGAGACAATCGGGAACTGAACTAAACCTTAGGTCTGAAGCCGGCCTTAGGTTCCATACTAATACATGCAATTTGGGCATAGGTTAATCTCTGGTGAAAAGTATGACCAGCTTGTATTTATAGATGCTTTTTATCTCATTTTATTTTAATTTTTTTTTCAAAATAAAAATTATGCACACCCCCCCCCCTCCCGCCAACAAAATTAGAGACTTAGCCCACCCCTAACTGAAATCCTGGGTACGCCCTTGAACACTATCCATATCAGAGAATTGAATGGAAAATGTAACAATAAAATATATTGAAAAATTAGGTTTAAAATAATTCAAATCTAGAGAGAAATTTTATGAGAAAATATACTAATTCCTTGTGATAATTATACGATAATTCCACCATTTATATAGGGGAAACTGGCCTGCCTTTGTATGCGGCAGCCTTTGAATATTACAATTTTTCTCTTATTTCCCAAATACAACTAACTATTTTCTATTAACTTTGATTTACAAAATAGAATTTATGCTTTGGGAAATGAGAGAAAAAAATAAATGTTCAAAGGCTGCTGCATTCAAAGGCAGACCACTTTCCCCTAAGTCTTCAATATCTGTACACCACATCCGACCTTACTTTCCGCGCATTGCACATCGTCAAATATTTCGCAGCCATATTTGTTTCCCGATTTAATTTAGAAATTTTTACTTAAATTTGATATAATATTACTATACACATCACATTTTAAAGAATATAATTTTCCCAGTATTACAAAAATTAATGAATTACTTAACTCACCAACCATTTTGAGGAAACTGAAGAACGTCTTGCAACTCTTTTGCAATACGACTCCATGATCCAACATGAATTTGCAAATTTTTCGTAAATAATTTCCCTCAAAGGAACACTTTTCCTCTACCTGCATTCGTAATATCAGCATCAGAAGGATCAGAAGTATAATTTTCTAAATCTGAAAGATTCCTTCTAGAACACGCACCATCAACAAAAATTTGCGATAACTTAAACAAGTAAATCCGGCTCACTAGACCAAAAGCTATTCCACATAAACAAGTTCACAAGATTTTTCTCTTGACTATTTAACAATTTACACAGAAAAACTGTCGGGAAATTGCAAGGAAATTGCAGAAAAACACCGAGAAAATTTCTTAGCGTCCTCCGGCTTTTGAAAGAAAAAAAAGTGAATCTTGCGTGGCGGGATAAAAGTTCATAGAGTCGATGAAAAATCGAATCTCCAGGGTAGCATCAGCGCCTCTAGCGGAATTATTAAGTAGTTTGAATTGAAGCTGAGTGCGTTGTTTTTTGACAAAAATAAACAAATTTTTTACCACAAAATATGCCCAAAAGACGGGGAGGAGACGAGGATTCGCGTGAGTATCATTGAGAGTGATTCCGGAAGTGTCGTTTGGCTAACTGGGAAAATATATTTGCAGAGAGCGGCATGCAAACTGCCCGAGGACGCCTAAAGGGGATTCTGCAGGATTTAGCTGGACAGAGTGACGATGAGGACACTCCATCCCGCCACAATTCCTCCAGCGGAAGCCCCCGGAAGAAAATCAGCAAGAAAGATGCTTCAGTGGTGCCTCAAGTTCAGCATTCGTACGTGATGAAGCTCTTTGACCGGAGCGTGGATTTAGCTAAATTCGACGATCGGACTCCTCTGTATCCCATTTGCCGGGCCTGGATAAGAGGAGCATCAGGACTTCAGAAGAGGTAGGTTACCTAGGAACTTGGGTTGCTTAGAATAAATTAAATTGGATATTTTTGCGAGTGCAGGAATCGAGGATTTGCTCAGAAGAAGACACGCCAGTACTATGAGCACAAAGTGGACTTGCTGTCCATCATCAAGGAAGACAAGCACAAGGAAGTCCTGGTGGATCTCCTTCCACCGCCCGAGAAGAAGCGCGTCAGCCGAATTCCTGATTTACTGCCCTGCCAAGAGGATTTGGACAAGGACAACGTCAAAATTGACTATGTAAGATTTTCCCTCCCAAGTAGCATTTCTCGGTAATTTTTCTAACTGCAATTTGCCTCCACAGGATCTCGATGACCCACCGATGACCAAGGAAGAGATACTCCAGGAGATGATACCGCGTTGGAAGAACGTAAGGACCAATTGGATGAATCAGGCCAAAAAGGCAGAGGCGCGCTACGAGAAGAGCCTGCAAATCATCGATGCACTCTTCCAAACTCCCGAAGGCGAGGAAGAATAATGCAGAAGAAATGGCATAAAATGTATTCTTTGAGGCAAAAACAAATAATAATACAGAAAAATTTAAGTAGAACACTTTAAGAGTTTCTCTTCATTTTCTCCCAAACTCAGGGAAACCCCAACACTTTCCCATCTTCATCCCTCTGATTCTGACACGATACCATGCTGAGAATGTCTGGTGCCTATAAATGACTCACGCAGCATGATGGAAGACTCATTCTTCATCGGTCGTCTGGATTGACCTGACCAAGAGTCTCAGTGCGCTTTTAACCGGCAAAAGTTTTAACTGTGCTACAAAATTAAATAAAAATGCAGAAAATTTGCGTTTTTCTTTGCATCGTGGCTTCCATTTTCATGTTCACGGCCACTTTTCCTCTTGGTGAGAAGGAATTGGATGATCTAATACACAGTTTGCAGGACATAAGGAATCAGTATGAAATGGAACATCTAACTACTCGAGGTAAATGACATTTCTAATCAAATCAGTGATAAAATTGGATAAAATACATTTAGGATTCGCATCATTTACCGTTTACCGGTACTCAACCGATTTAAATCGATTCATAAATCACTCAATAGATTCCACAAAATAGTTTAAAGTGTAATAAAAATTACTTATCGGTAAATAACCGGCTCATTACCGCTTCACAACCGATTTATAAATCACTCAAAATATTTTCCAAAATACACCTCAGGAGTAATATAATTGAATTTCATATAAAAAAAAATTTACCGGTAAATAACCGGTTCATTACCGATTCAAAACCGATTGGAACCAGTTCAGTTTTATAGGAAATTCCAAGACCTTTCCAACGAGCCCAAGCATGACCCCATTCGCTTGATAAATGCGCTCCAAGAAAATTAATTAATAAATCATAAAAGCCTTTCAAAATGGAAAATTGGTACTGAAGTGCACAATTTAGAACGTTTTAGCATGATATTTACAAAATTTCAAGACCTTTCCATTAAATCCAAATTTAACCAAATTGGCTGGAAAATAATCCCTCCAGAGAGGTTAAACATATACATTCGAAAATTCAATACAGTAATTTTCTCAGGTCAAAGGTATATTATACGCAGAGGTGAGCAAAAACCGTTTCAAACCGAATAAACGTCAAATGAAAATTGTACGTCAATGGTCAAAATGCTACCTGGGTATGAATTCTGAGATGGTGAGTTTTTCACGTTAGAAATTCACGGCTCTGGGATCACCTTTAGTAAGTATTTTGTCAAGCTTTCGTAAAAACTTTCATGTAAATTCTTAAATACTGTGAGTGTTTCACGTGACACTTTTTATGAAAGCTTCACGAAACATTTACAGCAAATGATCTAAAACCGTGAGTTTCTCATGTGAAAAACTCGCGCATCTCAGAATTCATAGTCTGAACATTTTGACGTGTATTCGGTTTTAAACGGTTCTTGCTCACCACTGATCTATAGTACAGTATTCTAAATAAACAAAAACTTTTAGAAAGGGGTTAGGGGGAAAAGGAAAAGCACTTTCGACAATAAATTACAGTAGACTCTCTCAAATTCGGGCATTTGGGACCAAAATGTCACCCGAAGTAGAGAGAAATTCAGGCGACAAACTTTTTGAAATGCAACGATTTTTTATCCATCTTCATACACATATTGAGTTTACATACTCATATTTATTGTAAATTGCATGAAAATCCCTTAATAATGCAAAATTACATCAAAACTATGGCAAACCATGCTAAATTTGAGCATATTTGCTTAATTTGATAATCAATCAAACTTGAAAAATGACAACAAACTTTTTTCAAATATAACTGCTGCCCGAATTAAAAAGTAGCCCGATCTTAAAAGAGCCAAAAGAGCCGAATTAGCGAGAGTCTACTGTATCTCCTTAATGAAACTACACAGCTCTCTCCGATATCCGGCTGACGTAGGGACAAAATGATATTTGGGTTTCTTGAATATGGTCAGTGGTTTTCCTATTTTGCGCTGCGTCAATTTATTTTCTGTCGAAAAACAACAGAATTTTCTTTGTGGTGTGCTTACGTTTCCTTTTGTACCACAATTAAGCATCAAAGGCTTTGATAAAATGAAAATAACATTTTAGTTCATGCTGGACAAGCTACAGACTTAGTAAAAAAAAAGTTTGAATTCATCAACCGTCAGTGTTTGGCAGCTATCTGCCGAATATCGAAGTGCCGGATATCGGAGAAAGCTGTGTAGAATTTTAGTGAATATAAAAATGTATTCGAAATAATAAAAAATATTATACTATCCCAGCGAGCATAGTTAGCTGAGAAAAGCAGCGTTTTCAAGATATTTTTGCTTAATCGATCAGCAAAAAAGTATGCTGATCGGTTAGCAGTTATCGAACAAAAAAAAGTGTTAACCAAATATATGAAAATGGCACTGCCTCGCGTATATCATTTTAATGTCAGCAGAATTCAGCTGAAAATACATAATGTTTTCAGCTGAATTGAAATCGGTTAGCATTTGGTGCTCGCTGGAATATTCAGTTAAATATTTCATTTTGATTAGTGAAGAGCTCCAACATTCATGAAAAATAATTCTTAATTGTGAAAATAAGTGTTTAAGGATGCTTAGGGAATTAAAAACAAGGTCAAAAGCGTTAAAATGAAAGATTGCGCTGTTTTTTTTTATTAAATGCTAAACGCTATATTAGTGTTATTGGTATTTTAATTGAAAATTTCAATTGGCCAGTGATAGGGTGAAAGGAACATCTATTGACACTTTAAGAACTCGTGTCAGCACCTATTGACACCCTACTCTGTATAATTTGGGATACGAAATTTGAACATCTTTGTTTATAGTAAAAGGTATATTACAGAAAAAACGTTGTATTACTTATATTTTACTAGATACATTAAATAATTTTCAACATTTTGACAAAAGTGTCAATAGGGGTTCCCTGTCGAACAGACGTTCCCCCGACCCTACTACATTATTGCAATCCAAAGGTCTCACGGTTAATTCAATTCAATTCAATTTATTGATAACACACAAAATAGGGTGGTTCCCTGTTACAAATTTGTGTTAACTCGAGCGTCGATCCGTCGATATCGTGCCGATCTACCTCAAGCAAATTTCCAGTGTTTCCAGTGCAGTACAATAAAATTTACCATTGGAATTGTCTGTACGAAATTTATAATGTTACACAAACATACAGTAGACTCTCTATCAATTGGGCATTTGGAGCAAAATGTCGTCCGGTTTGTTGGTAGATTTGGGTGTCAAAGCCT